>NC_057801.1:529921012-530221012 GCF_018294505.1 Triticum aestivum | reverse complement strand
ATCCTGTCAGGACCCCGACTCAATGCCACATCGATCTAGCATGTAACACCTCATATCACTTTGCGGCCTCACGCACGGTATTCCCACGGGTGTCGCCTTACCTTTGCCCGGGACCGTTTGCGCCTTTTGGCACACGTATATGATAGTGTCGCTAGCATCCATATGATAAGGAGCCCGGGCTGACATGGCTAGTTGTAAACCCAAAGTGGCACAGACTTACAGGGACAGGCATCCATGACCCAGCATCGAATGTGTCGGTCATCAGCGAGTGAATCCAGGCTGTAGCACTGGGCTAGCAGGACTCCGGTATTCATCGCGTGACATTTCCCCGAAGGGATAGACATAGGAACGAAGAAGGACACATGCCGGCCAGCCTAAGTGTTCCGGAGCAGTAGCAAGCTACCATGGCTCGGTGGAAACACTAGGAGACATTTCCCGGTAAGAGAGGCTACTAAAGATAAACAACTAGATAGTCAAATCCCACACATACCAAGCATTTCAATAACATACACACAATATGCTCGATATGTGCAAACACAACATGGCATCACAACATGACTCTACGACTCAAGTATTTATCCAATAGGCTCCGAGGAGCGAGATATTACAAACATGAGTCTCATGACCCAACATTCAGAGCATACAAATAAAAGCACAAGCGGAAGCTATCATGTCTGAGTACAGACATCTATAAATGAAAAAGGCTGAGAAGCCTGACTATCTACCAGATCCTGCCGAGGCACAAGATCGTAGCTGAGGTAACAAGCTAAACGTCGAAGTCCACGCGGAACTACTAGCGAGACCGAAGTCTCTCTGCAAAAACATAAATAGGCAAACGTGAGTACAAATGTACCCAGCAAGACTTACATCAGAACTATCTACATATGCATCATTATCAACAAAGGGGATGGTGGGGTTTAACTGCAGCAAGCCAGCTTTGACTCGGTGGCTATCCTGAACTACGACTGCAAGTAACTCTTTTGAGGTGGCGCACACGAGTCCACATATTCACCATATCAATACACCACTATGGATCCGCTCTCGTCTCCCTACGAGAACGCCATCCATAGCACTCACGCTTATCTTGCGTATTTTAGAGTATCCACTTTCACTTGTCTATGAACTGATATAAGCAACCCAGAAGTCCTTTTCCGCGGACACGGCTATTCGAATAGATGATGATAACCCTGCAGGGGTGTACTTCTTCACACACGCTCTCACCACTTACCGCCGTTTACACGACATGTACTCGGCAACCTTCAAGCGGAAGCCCAACGTGGGTGTCGGCCACGGCCTACCTAAACACTCGAGTCTCTAGTCCAGGTTTATCGCCTATTCGGGTTCCATCCATGAGGAGATCCGGCCGGAGTTTCGCTCACAGCCCCAAACGATGTGAACAGGGTTCCGTGACACCAAACGGGCGCCCGGTATACCCGGCCACGTGCCTACCGCATCACAGCCCACCCCTCCGGTCAGCGCTGCCCACGGCCTCCAGCATACTACGAACACCAGAAACTACTTGCAACTCCTGGACAGAGGACAAGGGTGATCAAGAAGCCGAGAGGGTCCATTGGTTTCGGGCCCAATGCGTGGTAGTAGCTGAATCATGGATCACAAACACAGAACTCAGTTCCTGAGGACGGCTGCAATGAGACAACCCACCATGTACTCCTACATGGCCTCTCACCGCTACCTTTACCAAATCGTGTTCACACGCTTAGCTCACACACCGTAGGACATGTTCACACACCTCTGATTCATCCCGGATGAATCAGACCTGACTCGACTCTAAGCAGTAGCAGGCATGACAAACAAGCATGAATGAGTAGGCACAACAGGGCTCAAACAACTCCTACTCATGCTAGTGGGTTTCATCTATTTACTGTGGCAATGACAGGTCATGCAAAGGATAAAGGGGTTCAGCTACCGCAGCAGGTAACAGATGAATCGTTGTTGTCCTAATGCAGTAAAAGAGAGCAGGAGCGAGAGAGTGGGATTGTGTCGGAATGAACAAGGGGGTTTTGCTTGCCTGGCACTTCTGAAGATAACATTGAGTCTTCATAAGTGTCAACGATCACAACGTCGGAACATCCTCTACCGGGAGGGAACAGATACCGGCAACAAAGAAGAAATACAATCAATGCAATGCACAATATGATGCATGCTCATGACATGGCAATATGAATGTGTTTTGAGCTAATGCAACTAGCAACAGATTAAATGAAGCTAGTTTGAATATAAGATTCAAATTCAAACTCCATATGTGATTATTCAGATGCCATTTATATGATTTGTGCTAAAAGGCACCTATAAGTTGTTCTAACATGCATGAAAATAGTACAGATGGATAGATTGGATTTTTCTGGTCATTTTTCATATATAATTTATCTCATTTGGAGTTACGGTTGAATTTCTATGATTTTTAGAAGTTTTTACAATTTTCTGGAATTTCCTGAATAATATAAATCCAGAAATGAATTATGGCGTCAGCACCACGTCACTGTGACGTCAGTAGAGTCAACTGGGCTGGCTCGGGTCAAACCTGACGTGGGGGGGTCCACACGTCAGTGACACAGGTTAGACAGGGGGGTTAGTTTAGTTTAATTAAAGATTAGGGGCACTAGGGCCCACATGTCAGTGTCAGGGGGTTAGATTAGGTGGTGATTAGCATTAAGCTAAACACCTGATGGCGGGGTCCACCTATCATGGACCCAGGGGAGGTCAAACCCCTAGTCAGTAGGGTCAATCCCGCCGGCGTCTCGACGCCGGCGAGGCCCGGGACGGTGGCGGCCGTCGGAAACACGCTACAGGGCACGGGCGAGGCCATGCTTGGGCTCGTTGGAGAGCCCTTGCTCCCGCGCGTCGAACGGTGCGGTTGTTGGGTCGTGGGGAGGCCGGAGCTGACGACGGCGAGCTCCAAGGCGGCGGCCGGAGTTCGGCCAACGGCGGGTTAGGCGATGCAGGGCGCTAGGGGAGGCGTTGGTGCGTGCTACGTGCTCCTGGTGAGGTGTGGAGCACGGTGGTGTGCCCGGCTTCGAGCCACAGTGGCTCTGGCCACGACGGCGAGGAGGCACGGTGGCGGCGAGCTTCGGCCGTGGTGGAAGATGGAGCTAGGGGACGGGAACAGGGGAAGCGAGCAAAGAGGAGGCAGCAGGAGCTCACAGGGAGAACGATGAGGTGGTCAGCGAGCTCGGGGGCGTCTTTGGTGCTGCGAATCGAACGGCGGCGATCGCCGGCCGTGGCGATGAAGATGGTGGTGATGGCGGTGTTGCAGCGCGTCCGTGGCGTCGTGGCTTGTCGAGGAGGTCGGGGACGTCGAGACGGAGCTCGCAGGCACAGCGAGGGGTCGAGGGGGAGATGGTGGCCGCGGCGTTACGGTGGCGCGGCTGCGGCTGCGCTCGGGCTCGAGAGGGAGAGGGAGCGGAAGAGGGGAAGAGTTCGGGAGAGAGATAGAGCGGTCGCGGCTGCGTGGCGTCGTCCGGGGCGTCGCTAGGGAGGCCGGGGAGGAAGCAGGAGGTGGCCAGGGGAAGCAGGAGGTGGCCAAGCTGGGTGGAGGTGGCGCGCGCGGCGGCGTCGCGGTGTCCGTCCTCCTGGCAGGGAGGAAGACGACAGGGGAGGGGGGGGCGGTGGGCTGGGCCGTTGGGGGAGCTGGGCCAGGTAAGTGGGCGCCAGGTAGGTGGCCCAGGTGGCCTTCTCTCCCTTTCTTTTATTTCCTCTTTTCTATTTCTATTTTCTGTAGTTTGTTTTGATTTAGTTTTAGACACTAAATCATTTTTTATAAATCCTGAGAATAATTGTGGACATTAACTGAATTATTACAGAGGCCCTCAACTATTTCCAGAATTGTTGGAGCATTTAAAAATATTAACAGTATTTAAATGCCCCAATTCAAATACAATATGGTTTAATCAAAAATCCAAAAATGTCTTGGAAAAATATCCATCATCTCTGGATATGGTTTTCACCCTTTTCCAGTAATCATGAACATTTTTGCAAACCAATTTGGGTTCTTTGAAAATATTTTGAAATTAAACCTATTTGCAATGCTTTGGTGCTAGGGCTTGGTCATCCCCATTTCAAATTTCATAAAATTTAAACATGTTGCATGGATGCTAAAGCAAAAACAAACAAGGGCTGATCTGGGGCTGTGACAGCTCACCCCCACTACACAAAAATCTTGTCCCGAGATTCAAGCGTAGGGTAAGGTGAAGGGGGAACGCAAACTAGTACAATCTTCACGATCCAGGTTGCACTTCAACTGAACGTTGATTTGTTCACCATCATTTTCTCGAAGTCTTGCTCTGAGAACTCCAACTAACATGACAACGAGAGGAAAGGAAAGACCCTAAAAGAATCGTTCTTCTCGGAGGTCGAACAACTCAGGAATAACTCTCGGGATGAGACATAGCAACATCTCTTGAGCTGAGAGACGAAGCACAGATCTGAAGAAATGGAGTGAGACAGATGACGAGGGTTCACTAGGTAGACAACAACTTCACGCTTAAGGTGGTAATCGGTTGTCAATGTAGCGAGGAGTTGAATTGCCATGATACCATAACGTTGCACCTTAGGGAAGGTGACTCGTAGATATATCCCCTTAAGTGGCAAAAAGAATTACCTTTGATTCAAAGATCATTGAAACTCTTTATACCAGCCTAAGGCAATCACAAGCGATCATTTGGAGGGGGTCGGTAGAATGGCATACTCGGACTTGGATGATGTGGATTACCTTGTTGAAGACAACGTAATGGATGAATTTGCTTATCACTGGAAATGGAAGAGACCCATGGTAGAATGGCACAATGGCGGTGCAAGCTGGGAACAGAATGCAAATGCTGGGAATGATTCTGGTAACTGGGGAAGAACCCAACAATAGAGAGTGAATTCACTGTTTGAATAGGTCATAGCATTGCCGAGGAAACTGAGAGCAAACCCAGTTAGTGCCGATGATAACACGTAGCGCTTGTGCGTGCTCTCAAGAACTTGAGCATTTCCACATTCATCAAGGTTTTACCAATATTCGTGTCAAGGATCCTGGCAACACAACTTGCTACCACGATGAATGATGATGGATGATGCAGATGCAAAGGAAGATAACACTTCTCAGATTTCATCTTAGCGAGGCCAAGGAAATAAAATCTGGATGATCGACCGAGAGACATCTAGCACTCCGCTTCTAATGTTCTTCTTGATGTGCTAGTGTAACCCATTCATAGATATGGTTTGATATCTAGAACATCAAGTAAAGGTCGGACTTCGGGAGCACAAGAATCCATAAGGAACAACTAGGGAGGTAAATCCTACGAAATCCTTATGGGGAGGTGGCCAACTTCCTCAATCAAGATATTATAATAACAGGTCTTCCGGCTGGGTGTGTTGGCCACGACATCCACTTTATCGGTTTCCAAGGGATCGATATTATAGTTCTTGGAAAATGTTCCAAACCATCATATCTGCCTGAGATTCAGATCTGGTTGGTGTCAGGATATTCCAGACTCATCGAGTCTAGGAAGAAAAATGAAAGTTTGCAACACAAATCGACGAGATGACGTTGCGAGATTCTCGGGGAATGAACTACGATAGTAAGCTCCAAAACATGAGCTGGTTCTACTACACACATGTGAACATGCTGTCCCAGACAAGCATGACCACATAGTAGTCTTATAATAAAACACTACCGAGTTCAGGAGGGGGAACCATCAACGAGGTTATCGAAGTCCTTACATAAGTCCGGATTAGCCCTTATGAAGGAACTCCTTCTCCTTGAACAAATCAATCAGTGGCTTGGTGTGCTAGGGATACATATAGATTGAAGGTTGCAAGTCTTCAAACCACAGCATTCTTCGCACGTGTGCATGACTGATTTGGAATGATTCCAAAGAAAGCAACATTGACTTTCTTGAATCCACGGCGGCAACTTGCATCAGATGCACATGAATTAAAGGAAGTCACTACCTTCATCCAAACATATGCTTCATGAGCTAGCATGAACAAATGCTTTCAAAAGTTTCCAACACTAGCTTAATGTTCAACAAAATCATGGAGGAGATAAGGATGTTGTCAATGGGCTCAACAACAATTCATCTAGGTTTCCTTTTAAAAGGAATTCCATAGTTAAGTGAACACGGTGATAGCATTGGTCAGACCAAAGATGTAATGGTGTATGCTCGAGGGATCAACCACGAATAAGACAACATTACGAGCATCGTTGGTACTGATTTGATTTGACGATAGCCCACACTCAAATCAAAGGATTGATAAGACAATAGGTCCAGCAACTGATCATAGGGACCAATCGATGAAGATATCATCTTTCTTCAACACACACTACACAAGAATATCCCTTTGGAACGAACTAAGTCAGGCAAGCTTTTATCTTCCAACTCTCCAAGTTGTTGTCTAGCTTAACCAACTAGCTCAGGGATATCTAACACCGATTCTTGGAGAGAAGGTGGTTCACAAGAAACCAACTTGATCACGAGCTCAACATAACAGTCAGGGAACAACCTGGTAATACTTCCGAGAAGATATTCGGAAAATCATGAACCACCGGTATGTTACTAAGCTCGAGAACAATCTCGCTTTTGAGGGCAAGACGATATGATCAAATGAGTGAGGACTTGACAAGATCCTAACTCATCAATCGAAGGGTGCACCGAAATAAGGACTAGGTAGCACGATCAGTCTTAGAAGGATGATTCAAAAACCAACACGCTAAGAATGAAATTATTATCCTTTAACTACCAAGCAACGAGGTTGCTGGGAGTATTGATTTCACACATCACAATTCATATGTCGGTATTCCGGTTGCATCAACACGAGGGCCGAGGAATGACTAATGATGGTGAGAAGTATCACTACGTCAAAATTCATGAGAGTTGGTGCAGTTCTCATGACAATTCTGACATAAAGGGGGTAATACTCCAAGGTAGAACAGAACCAAAAGCTGGATTGGCATTTGATCTGCGGCATACAACTTCTTTGACTCAATCTTGGATATGGAAGAGGTACTGGAGTTTGTTTCTCCTAGTCATTCCGAACTAGAACGGCTTGACGGACCACAAGAATAACGAGCATCGGTGAACACGAATGCACGACATCAACTTGACTATCAACTGTTGGACAAGGGTCAAATACAACTACAGAGGGACAACTCAAAAGAACATATGATTTCCTGAGTTGTGGATGCATGGTTTAGCATGTCGAACGAAGTTCAACATATTTCTTCCGGATAACCCATGTAGAAAGGTAGAACTGGCAGAGCCACAATATATAATGGAGAACTCATCAAGAGCACTCTGGTTGTGATCGTTCAGTTCAACGAGGAACTTCTGCCATAAGTAGTTCATGGTATTTGGAAGAAGAAGATACCACGGACTTCAAGGACTATCGCAAAGGTTACTAATAACCTAAGGGAGCTAGCAATTACTATCAACATGAAGTAAGTAGGGTGGATCTCAGGTTCAAGAACCCAGGAATAGAATACCTACTAACTAAATGGCATCGCGGGATGCTTTCGATAATGACGGCCAGAATCATCACACTGGGAACACAAAACATGGCTAGACTACTAGATGATCCCCTGAGACACCTAGGGTCATAATAATAACTCCAACATAAAGGTCGAGGCAGTAGAATACCTCAACTCAACAATTAGTGTGATTGAGCTGGCATAAAGGAACATCGAAACCAGAGGGAAAGGATTTGCAAATGCATCAGACTATTTAGAAACCTGGAATGACTCGGACAGCATAACGGCTGTAAATGCTCAGAAAAGATTTGAGACATTCACAAAAATGGTGGCATAACCACTCAGAGGCACAATATCAAGGTCTCGAGATCAACAGTTAACATACAGAAGTACTAGGAACTAAAACGAGGGTTAAGTCCAACAATCTATAAGTCTACGGATTAGTAACACGTGATCCTGATAGAAAGAAGAGATAGCTTAGTTCTTAATCCCCGTAGGAAAGATAAGATGACTCAGATCAGAAGGGCATGAGGTATAAGGAGTAAAAAAAACCTTACGTTCCATCCCACAATCAATTCCCTTATATAACTAAGAATTTCTAGACTCAACTTCGACCAGTTTGGCTTGGTAATCCTACAGGCAGTCAAGCTCTGATACCAACGCTGTCAGGACCCCGACTCAATGCCACATCGATCTAGCATGTAACACCTCATATCACTTTGCGGCCTCACGCACGGTATTCCCACGGGTGTCGCCTTACCTTTGCCCGGGACCGTTTGCGCCCTTTGGCACACGTATATGATAGTGTCGCTAGCATCCATATGATAAGGAGCCCGGGCTGACATGGCTAGTTGTAAACCCAAAGTGGCACAGACTTACAGGGACAGGCATCCATGACCCAGCATCGAACGTGTCGGTCATCAGCGAGTGAATCCAGGCTGTAGCACTGGGCTAGCAGGACTCCGGTATTCATCGCGTGACATTTCCCCGAAGGGACAGACACAGGAACGAAGAAGGACACATGCAGGCCAGCCTAAGTGTTCCGGAGCAGTAGCAAGCTACCATGGCTCGGTGGAAACACTAGGAGACATTTCCCGGTAAGAGAGGCTACTAAAGATAAACAACTAGATAGTCAGATCCCACACATACCAAGCATTTCAATAACATACACACAATATGCTCGATATGTGCAAACACAACATGGCATCACAACATGACTCTACGACTCAAGTATTTATCCAATAGGCTCCGAGGAGCGAGATATTACAAACATGAGTCTCATGACCCAACATTCAGAGCATACAAATAAAAGCACAAGCGGAAGCTATCATGTCTGAGTACAGACATCTATAAATGAAAAAGGCTGAGAAGCCTGACTATCTACCAGATCCTGCCGAGGCACAAGATCGTAGCTGAGGTAACAAGCTAAACGTCGAAGTCCACGTGGAACTACTAGCGAGACTGAAGTCTCTCTGCAAAAACATAAATTGGCAAACGTGAGTACAAATGTACCCAGCAAGACTTACATCAGAACTATCTACATATGCATCATTATCAACAAAGGGGATGGTGGGGTTTAACTGCAGCAAGCCAGCTTTGACTCGGTGGCTATCCTGAACTACGACTGCAAGTAATTCTTTTGAGGTGGCGCACACGAGTCCACATATTCACCATATCAATACACCACTATGGATCCGCTCCCGTCTCCCTACGAGAACGCCATCCATAGCACTCACGCTTATCTTGCGTATTTTAGAGTATCCACTTTCACTTGTCTATGAACTGATATAAGCAACCCAGAAGTCCTTTTCCGCGGACACGGCTATTCGAATAGATGATGATAACCCTACAGGGGTGAAATTCTTCACACACGCTCTCACCACTTACCGCCGTTTACACGACATGTACTCGGCAACCTTCAAGCGGAAGCCCAACGTGGGTGTCGGCCACGGCCTACCTAAACACTCGAGTCTCTAGTCCAGGTTTATCGCCTATTCGGGTTCCATCCATGAGGAGATCCGGCCGGAGTTTCGCTCACAGCCCCAAACGATGTGAACAGGGTTTCGTGACACCAAACGGGCGCCCGATATACCCGGCCACATGCCTACCGCATCACAGCCCACCCCTCCGGTCAGCGCTGCCCACGGCCTCCAGCATACTACAAACACCAGAAACTACTTGCAACTCCTGGACAGAGGACAAGGGTGATCAAGAAGCCGAGAGGGTCCATTGGTTTCGGGCCCAATGCGTGGTAGTAGCTGAATCATGGATCACAAACACAGAACTCAGTTCCTGAGGACGGCTGCAATGAGACAACCCACCATGTACTCCTACATGGCCTCTCACCGCTACCTTTACCAAATCGTGTTCACACGCTTAGCTCACACACCGTAGGACATGTTCACACACCTCTGATTCATCCCGGATGAATCAGACCTGACTCGACTCTAATCAGTAGCAGGCATGACAAACAAGCATGAATGAGTAGGCACAACAGGGCTCAAACAACTCCTACTCATGCTAGTGGGTTTCATCTATTTACTGTGGCAATGACAGGTCATGCAAAGGATAAAGGGGTTCAGCTACCGCAGCAGGTAACAGATGAATCGTTGTTGTCCTAATGCAGTAAAAGAGAGCAGGAGCGAGAGAGTGGGATTGTATCGGAATGAACAAGGGGGATTTGCTTGCCTGGCACTTCTGAAGATAACATTGAGTCTTCATCAGTGTCAACGATCACAACGTCGGAACATCCTCTACCGGGAGGGAACAGATACCGGCAACAAAGAAGAAATACAATCAATGCAATGCACAATATGATGCATGCTCATGACATGGCAATATGAATGTGTTTTGAGCTAATGCAACTAGCAACAGATTAAATGAAGTTGGTTTGAATATAAGATTTAAATTCAAACTCCATATGTGATTATTCAGATGCCATTTATATGATTTGTGCTAAACAGCACCTATAAGTTGTTCTAACATGCATGAAAATAGTACAGATGGATAGATTGGATTTTTCTGGTCATTTTTCATATATAATTTATCTCATTTGGAGTTACGGTTGAATTTCTATGATTTTTAGAAGTTTTTACAATTTTCTGGAATTTCCTGAATAATATAAATCCAGAAATGAATTATGGCGTCAGCACCACGTCACTGTGACATCAGCAGAGTCAACAGGGCTGGCTCGGGTCAAACCTGACATGGGGGGTCCACATGTCAGTGACACAGGTTAGACAGGGGGGTTAGTTTAGTTTAATTAAAGATTAGGGGCACTAGGGCCCACATGTCAGTGTCAGGGGGTTAGATTAGGTGGTGATTAGCATTAAGCTAATCACCTGATGGCGGGGTCCACCTGTCATGGACCGAGGGGAGGTCAAACCCCTGGTCAGTAGGGTCAATCCCGCCGGCGTCTCGACCCCGGCGAGGCCCGGGACGGTGGCGGCCGTCGGAAACACGCTATAGGGCACGGGCGAGGCCGTGCTTGGGCTCGTTGGAGAGCCCTTGCTCCCACGCGTCGAACGGTGCGGTTGTTGGGTCGTGGGGAGGCCGGAGCTGACGACGGCGAGCTCCAAGGCGGCGGCCGGAGTTCGGCCAACGGCGGGTTAGGCGATGCAGGGTGCTAGGGGAGGCGTTGGTGCGTGCTACGTGCTCCTGGTGAGGTGTGGAGCACGGTGGTGTGCCCGGCTTCGAGCCACAGTGGCTCTGGCCACGACGGCGACGAGGCACGGCGGCGGCGAGCTTCGACCGTGGTGGAAGATGGAGCTAGGGGACGGGAACAGGGGAAGCGAGCAAAGAGGAGGCAGCAGGAGCTCACAGGGAGAACGATGAGGTGGTCAGCGAGCTCGGGGGCGTCTTTGGTGCTGCGAATCGAACGGCGGCGATCGCCGACCGTGGCGATGAAGATGGTGGTGATGGCGGCGTTGCAGCGCGTCCGTGGCGTCGTGGCTTGTCGAGGAGGTCGGGGACGTCGAGACGGAGCTCGCAGGCACAACGAGGGGTCGAGGGGGAGACGGTGGCCGCGGCGTTACGGTGGCGCGGCTGCGGCTGCGCTCGGGCTCGAGAAGGAGAGGGAGCGGAAGAGGGGAAGAGTTCGGGAGAGAGAGAGAGCGGTCGGGGCTGCATGGCGTCGTCCGGGGCGTCGCTAGGGAGGCCGGGGAGGAAGCAGGAGGTGGCCAGGGGAAGCAGGAGGTGGCCGAGCAGGGTGGAGGTGGCGCGCGCGGCGGCGTCGCGGTGTCCGTCCTCCTGGCAGGGAGGAAGACGACAGGGGAGGGGGGGGGCGGCGGTGGGCTGGGCCGTTGGGGGAGCTGGGCCAGGTAAGTGGGCGCCAGGTAGGTGGCCCAGGTGGCCTTCTCTCCCTTTCTTTTATTTCCTCTTTTCTATTTCTATTTTCTGTAGTTTGTTTTGATTTAGTTTTAGACACTAAATCATTTTTTATAAATCCTGAGAATAATTGTGGACATTAACTGAATTATTACAAAGGCCCTCAACTATTTCCAGAATTGTTGGAGCATTTAAAAATATTAACAGTATTTAAATGCCCCAATTCAAATACAATATGGTTTAATCAAATATCCAAAATGTCTTGGAAAAATATCCATCATCTCTGGATATGGTTTTCACCCTTTTCCAGTAATCATGAACATTTTTGCAAACCAATTTGGGTTCTTTGAAAATATTTTGAAGTTAAACCTATTTGCAATTCTTTGGTGCTAGGGCTTGGTTATCCCCATTTCAAATTTCATAAAATTTAAACATGTTGCATGGATGCTAAAGCAAAAACAAACAAGGGCCGATCTGGGGCTGTGACACATCCGCAAGGAGATCCGGCCGGGGTGTCGCTCACGGCCCCAAACGATGTGTGCAGGGTTCCCAAGCCCACCTCGACGGGTGGATCTACGCTTGGTACACCGTGCCATGGTGCCTAGTCTGTCCCAAGCCCGCCTGTACCGGGTGCCACTTGGTAGACTACTAACACTACCTACAAACACCAGAAACTAGTTGCAACTCCTGGACAGAGATCGAGTTGATTAATAAGTCGAGAGAGCTTGGAGTGCCCGGAGCCCAATGTGTGGTAGTAACTGTTCATGGATCACAAACACAGAACTCAGTTCCTGAGGACGGCTGCAATGAGACAACCCACCATGTACTCCTACATGGCCTCTCACTGCTACCTTTACCAAATCGTGTTCACACACTTAGCTCTCAACAATAGGACATGTTCACACACCTCCGATTCATCCCCGATGAATCAGACCTGACACAACTCTAAGCAATAGCAGGCATGACAACAAGCATGAATGAGTAGGCACATCAGGGCTCAAACAACTCCTACTCATGCTAGTGGGTTTCATCTATTTACTGTGGCAATGACAGGTCATGCAGAGGATAAAGGGGTTCAACTACCGCAGCAAGTAACAGTTGTATCGTTGTTGTCCTAATGCAGTAAAATAGAGCAGGAGCGAGAGAGTGGGATTGTATCAGAATGAACAAGGGGGTTTTGCTTGCCTGGCACTTCTGAAGATAGTATAGTTTTTCTTCATCGGTGTCATCGAACTCATCGTCGGAACCACGTCTACTGATGGGGAACAAACACCGGCAACAGAGAAAGAACACAATCAATGCAATGCAACAATATGATGCATGCTCATGACATGGCAATATGATGTGGTTTGAGCTAATGCAACTAGTAGCAGGTTAAATGAAGTTTGTTTGAATCCAGGATTCAAATTCAAACTCCATATTTGAAGGTTTAAATGCCATTTATATGATTTGTGCTAAACAGCAGCTATAAGTTGTTCTAACATGCATGAAAATGGTGCAGATGGATAGATTGGATTTTTCTGATCATTTTTCATATATAATTTGTTTCATTTGGAGTTACAGTTGATTTTATATGATTTTTAGAAGTTTAAGCCTTTTTCTGGAATTCCTGAAATAAAAATAAATCCAGAAAAGGTTATCTGCATCAGCATGACGTCGGGGTGATGTCAGCAGGTCTAAGGCGCTAGCCCAGGTCAAACCTGACGGCTGGGGCCCACATGTAAGTGTAGCAACTAACTAACAGGGTTAGTTAGTGTTACGTTAGCACTAACCTAGGTTAATTAGTGCCTGGGCCCACTGGTCAGTAACTAACCTAACTAACCTAGATAGGATCAGCCCTAACTACTTAGTTAGCCGGGCGGGGCCCGCATGTCAGTGAGAGAGAGGGGTCAAACCTCTGGTTAGCCGGGGTCAAACCTCGCCGGTCAACCCGGTCAGCCCGTCGGTGTTTAGCCGCCAGCGACGACAGAGAGGGCGGGGCGGCTCGGAAATGCTCTACAGGGAACCATTTGATGTGTGGGTTGCACCTATGGGTTCCTGGGAGTGAGGTGCATCCATTGGTGGTGGTGGTAGGAGCTGTCGTGGTCGGGATCGACGGCGGCGACCAAATCGGCGGCGGACGGAGTTCAGGTGCTCGCGGTTTTGGTGCTATGGCCTGTGGGAGGACCAGCCGTTTGCACCTACGAGGTCTACGAGAGCTCACGAGCCCAACGGAGGTACGCACGAGACCATTTGGTCACCGGAGCCTCGTCGGCGATGAGTTCGTGTGGCGGCGCGGTTCGGTCTTCAAGGGGGCGACGGCTACAGCAAGAAATCGAGGCGGGGAAGAGGGGGATTCGGTGCGGAAGCTCACAGCGGTCACGCAGAGAAGCTCAGACGGCTCGGGGAGGCACAGCGGTCACACTTGCTGAATTATTTCAGTGGCCCAAAAATAGTTCCAACATTTTTTGAACATTTAAATTATTTATAGTATTTAAATGCCCAAAGTCAAATACAATAAAATTTAATTCAAAAATCCAGAATGGCCTAGAAAAATGTGCACCATTTTTGGGAGAGGTTCTAGACCAATCCAAACATAATGAACTTTTCTGAAGAGCATTTTGGGTTCATTGAGAATATTTTTATTTGAACCTAGTGAATTCCTTTAATGCTAGGGTTTGGACAAGCCCCATTTCAAGTTTAAGAGAAATTTAAACATGATGCAACAACAAGCTAGTCCAAGTGCATAGCAAGGCTAGGGACGTGACAACTCACCCCCAGTAAACAAGAATCTCGACCCAAGATTCAAGACGTGAGGTAAGAAGACAGAGGGGACACGAAGCTAGCACAAACTTCACGATCCAGGTTGCAGTTCATAAGAACCTTGATTCGATCATCATCTTGTCTCGACGTCTTGCTCTGAGAACTCCAACTAACATGACGAGAAGAGGAAAGGAAAACTCTAGAAGAATCTATCTTCTCGAAGACCGAACAACTCAGGATCAACTCATGGGATGAGACATTGTCACATCTCTCGAGCTGAGACACGAAGCACACATCTAGAGGGATGGAGTGGAACAGATGATGACGGTTCACTAGGTAGACAACAATTCCACACCTAAGAGGGTGGTGAACGGTTGTCAACATAGCAAAGAGTTGAGTTGCCATGATACCACAACGAGACACCTTAGGGATGGTGACTCGTAGACATATCCCCTTAGGTGGCAAAAAGAATTACCTTTGATTCAGAGATCATTGAAACTCTTTATACCAGCCTAAGGCAATTCACCAACAATCGTTTTGCGAAGTGCAAAGGAATGGCATACCCAGACTAGAATGGATGACGTGGATTACCTTGTTGAAAACAACACAAGGGATGATTTTGCTTGCGCGTGCTCTCAAGAACTTGAGCATTTCCATATTCATCAAGGTTTTACCAATTTCCGAAGCGAGGATCCTGGCAGCACATCATAGTACCATGATGAATACCGGTGGAAGATGCAGATGCAAAGGAAGATAACACCTTCTCAGATTTCACCTTAGTAATGCCAAGGTCGCAAGATCTGGATAATCGACCGAGAGACATTTAGCACTCCACTTCTAATGTTCTCCTTGATGTACTAGTGTAACCCATTCATAGATATGGTTTGATATCTAAAACACCAAGTAAAAGGTCGGACTTCGGGAACACAAAAATCCACAAGGAACGACTAGGGAGTAAATCCTACGAAATCCTTATGGGGAGGTGGCCAACTTTCTCAATCAATATACTACAACAATAGGTCTTCCGGCTGGGTGTGTTGGCCACGACATCCACTTTACCGGGTTACAGAGAGACCAATATAATAGTTCTTGGGAAAACGTTCCAACCATCATATCAGCCTGAGATTCAGATCTGGTTGGTGTCAGAATATTCCAAACTCATCAAGTCTAGAAAGAAAAGGATAGTTTGCAACACAAATCGACGAGACGATGTTGCGAGATTCTCGGGAAATGGACTACGATAGTAAGCTCCAAAACATGAGCTGGTTCTGCTACAAACATGTGAACACGTTGTCCCAGACAAGCATGACCACGTAATAGTCTTATAATAAAACACTACCGAGTTCAGATTGGGAAACCATCATTGCGTTTAACGAAGTCCTTGCATAAGTCATATGATTAGCTCTTATGAAGGAACTTCTTCTCCTTGAACAAGTCAATCAGTGGCTTGGTGTGCTAGGGAATACCAATGGAATGGAGGTAGCTAATCTCTCAAGCCATAGTATACTTCGCACGTGCATGACTGACTTGGGATGATTCCAGAGGAGGTAAAAAACATGCTTTCTCGAATTCACGGCGGCAACTTGCATCAAATGCACATGAATTAGAGGAAGTCACTTATTTTCCAAGCATATGCTTCACGAACGGTCATGAAGAAAATGTTTACACAAGTTTCCAACACTAGCTTAATGTTAAACAAAATTAAGGAAAAGTAAAGATGTTGTCGATGGGCTCAACAACAATTCATCCAAGTTTCCATAAAAATGGAATTCCATAATTATGAGAACAAGTGATAGTATTGGTCAGACCAAAGGTTATAATGGTGTATGCTCGAGGGATCAACCACGAGTAAGACAACATTACGAAAATTGTTGGTTCTGATTTGATTTGAGGATAACCCGTACTCAATTCAATGTTTTGGCAAGACAATAGATCCAATAATTGACCACGAGGTTCAATCAAGGAAGATATCATCTATCTTCAACACACACACAAGACATCCCTTAAAATGAACTAAGTCGGACAAGCTTTCATCTTCCAACTCTCCAAGTTGTTGTTTAGCCTAACTAACTCGCTCGGGGTATCCGACACAGATTCCTGGATAAAGGGTGGTTTACAAGAAGACCAACTTGATCACAAACTCAACATAGCGGTCAGGTGACGACCTGGTGATACTTCCAAGAAGATATTCGGAAAATCATGAACCACCGATATGCTATTAAGCTCGAGAACAATCTTGCTTTTCAGGGCAAGACGAGATGATCAAATAAGCAAGGGATTGGCATAGCCCTAACTCATTGATCAAAAGGTGCAACGAAAATAAGGACTAGGTAGCACAATCTATCTTAGAATGATGATTCAAGAATCAACACACTAAGAATGAAATTATTGTCCATTAATCACTATGCAACATGGTTGCTAGGAATATAGATTTCACACATCACGATTCACTTGTCAGCACTCCGGTTGCGACAACACGAAACCGAGGAATGAATAATGATGGCGAGAAGTATCACTACGTCAAGAATCCATAAGAGAAGGTGCAATCCTCATGACATTCCTGACATAAAGTGGGTAATACTTTAGGGTAGAACAGAACAATAGCTGGATTGGCATTTTGATCTGCGGAATACAACTACTTTGACCCAATCCTGGATATGGAAGAGGTACTGGAGTTTGTTTCTCCTAATCATCCCGGAATAGAATGGCTTGACGGACCACAAGAGTAATAGGCATCGATAAACGAATGCACGCATACTCTTGACTATCAATTGATAAACGGGGGTCAAGATACAACTAAAGGGGGACAACTAAAAGGAACATATGATTTTCTGAGTTGTGGATGCATAGATTAATATGTCGAACCAAGTTCAACAAGTTTCTTCGGGATAATCCATGCAGAGAGGTTGAACTGGCAGAGTCTCAATATAGAATGGAGAACCCGTCAAGAGCACTCTGGTGGTGATCCTTCGGTTCTAAGAACTTCTGCCATAAGCGGTTCATAGTGTTTGGAAGAAGGAAATACCACGAACCTCGAGGACTATTGCAAAGGTTACTAATATCCTGAAGGAACTAGAAAATACTAACAACATGAAGTAGGGTGAATATCGGGTTCAAAACACAGAAGTAGAATGCCTACTAACTAAATGGCATCACGGGATGCTTTCGAGAATGATGGCTAGAATCATCACACTGGGAACACAAAGCATGGCTGGATTACTAGGTGAATACTCTAGACACCTAGGTCATAATAATAACTCCAACATATACGTCGAGGCAATAGAGTACCTCAACTCACTGATTAGTGTGGTTAACCTGGCCAAAAAGGTCATCGAAAACAGAGGGAAAGGATTTTACAATTGCATCAGATTATTTAGAAACCTGGGATGACTCGGACAGCATAACGGCTGTAAATGCTCAAAAAGATTTGGGACATGCTACAAAAATGGTGGCATAACCACTTAGAAGCATAATATCAAGGTTCTGAGGCCAACTATGAATACACGGGAGTATTAGGAACCGAACTGAAGATTAGAACCATCAATCCTACAAGTCTACGGATTAGTAACACGTCATCCTAATAGAAGGAAAAGAGAGCCTAGTTCCTTAACCCCGCAGGAAAGATAAGATGAGTCAGATCAGAAGGGCATAAGGTATAAGGAGTAAAAAGAGCCTTACGTTCCATCCCACAATCAATTCCCCTACATATAACTAAAGAATTTCTAGACTCAACTTCGAACAGTTTGGCTTGGTAATCCTACAGGCAGTCAAGCTCTGATACCAAAGCTGTCAGGACCCCGACTCAATGCCACATCGATCTAGCATGTAACACCTCATATCACTTTGCGGCCTCACGCACGGTATCCCCACGGGTGTCGCCTTACCTTTGCCCGGGACCGTTTGCGCCTTTTGGCACACGTATATGATAGTGTCGCTAGCATCCATATGTTAAGGAGCCCGGGCTGACATGGCTAGTCATAAACCCAAAGTGGCACAAACTTACAGGGACAGGCATCCATGACCCAGCATCGAACGTGTCGGTCATCAGCGAGTGAATCCAGGCTGTAGCACTGGGCTACTAGGACTCCGGTGAACCGGGCTGTAGCGGGCTAACAGGACTCCGGTATTCATCGCGTGACATTTCCCCAAAGGGACAGACACAGGATCAAAGAAGGACACATGCCGGCCAGCCTAAGTGTTCCGGATTAGTAGCAAGCTACCATGGCTCAGTGGAAGCACTAGGAGACATTTCCCAGTAAAAGAGGCTACTAAGGATAAACAACTAGATAGTCAGATCCCACACATACCAAGCATTTCAATAACATACACACAATATGCTCGATATGTGCAAATACAACATGGCATCACAACATGACTCTACAACTCATGTATTTATTCAATAGGCTCCAAGGAGCGAGATATTACAAACATGGGTCTCACGACCCAACATTCAGAGCATACAAGTCAAAGCACATGCGGAAGCTTAACATGTCTGAGTACAGACAACTATAAATGAAAAAGGCTGAGAAGCCTGACTATCTACTAGATCCTGCCGAGGGCACAAGATCCTAGCTGAGGTAACAAGCTAAACGTCGAAGTCCACGCGGAACTACTAGCGAGACTGAAGTCTCTCTGCAAAAACATAAAATAGGCAAACGTGAGTACAAATGTACCCAGCAAGACTTACATCAGAACTAACTACATATGCATCATTATCAACAAAGGGGGTGGTGGAGTTTAACTGCAGCAAGCCAGCTTTGACTAGGTGGCTATCCTCAACTACGACTGCAATGTAACTCTTTTGAGGTGGTGCACACGAGTCCACATATTCACCATATCAATACACCACTATGGATCCGCTCCCGTCTCCCTACGAGAACGCCATCCATAGCACTCATGCTTATCTTGCGTATTTTAGAGTATCCACTTTCACTTGTCTATGAACTGTATAGGCGACCCAGAAGTCCTTTACCGCGGACACGGCTATTCGAATAGATCATATTAACCCTGCAGGGGTGTACTTCTTCACACACGCTCTCACCACTTACCGTCGTTTACACGACATGTACTCAGCAACCTTCAAGCGGAAGCCCAGCGAGGGTGTCGGCCACGACCTGACTAACCACACAAGTCTCTCGTCCAGGTTTATCGCCTATTCGGGTTCCATCCGCAAGGAGATCCGGCCGGGGTGTCGCTCATGGCCCCAAATGATGTGTGCAGTGTTCCCAAGCCCACCTCGACGGGTGGATCTATGCTTGGTACACCGTGCCATGGTGCCTAGTCTGTCCCAAGCCCACCTGTACCGGGTGCCATTTGGTAGACTACTAACACTACCTACAAACACCAGAAACTAGTTGCAACTCCTGGACAGAGATCAATTTGATTAATAAGTCCAGAGAGCTTGGAGTGCCCGGAGCCCAATGTGTGGTACTAACTGTTCATGGATCACAAACACAGAACTCAGTTCCTGAGGACGGCTGCAATGAGACAACCCACCATGTACTCCTACATGGCCTCTCACTGCTACCTTTACCAAATCGTGTTCACACACTTAGCTCTCAACAGTAGGACATGTTCACACACCTCCGATTCATCCCCGATGAATCAGACCTGACACAACTCTAAGCAATAGCAGCCATGACAACAAGCATGAATGAGTAGGCACATCAGGGCTCAAACAACTCCTACTCATGCTAGTGGGTTTCATCTATTTACTATGGCAATGACAGGTCATGCAGAGGATAAAGGGGTTCAACTACCGCAGCAAGTAACAGTTGTATCGTTGTTGTCCTAATGCAGTAAAATAGAGCAGGAGCGAGAGAGTGGGATTGTATCGGAATGAACAAGGGGGTTTTGCTTGCCCGGCACTTCTGAAGATAGTATAGTTTCTTCATCGGTGTCATCGAACTCATCATCGGAACCACGTCTACTGAGGGGGAACAAACACCGGCAACAGAGAAAGAACACAATCAATGCAATGCAACAATATGATGCATGCTCATGACATGGCAATATGATGTGGTTTGTGCTAATGCAACTAGTACTAGGTTAAATGAAGTTGTTTTGAATCCAGGATTCAAATTCAAACTCCATATGTGAAGGTTTAAATGCCATTTATATGATTTGTGCTAAACAGCAGCTATAAGTTGTTCTAACATGCATGAAAATGGTGCAGATGGATAGATTGGATTTTTCTGATCATTTTTCATATATAATTTGTTTCGTTTGGAGTTACGGTTGATTTTATATGATTTTTAGAAGTTTAAGCCTTTTTCTGGAATTCCTGAAATAAAAATAAATCTAGAAAAGGTTATCTGCGTCAGCATGACGTCGGGGTGACGTCAGCAGGTCAAAGGCGCCAGCCCAGGTCAAACCTGACGGCTGGGGCCCACATGCCAGTGTAGCAACTAACTAACAGGGTTAGTTAGTGTTATGTTAGCACTAACCGAGGTTAATTAGGGCCTGGGCCCACTGGTCAGTAACTAACCTAACTAACCTAGATAGGATTACCCCTAACTACTTAGTTAGCCGGGCAGGGCCCGCATGTCAGTGAGAGAGAGGGGTCACACCTCTGGTTAGCCAGGGTCAAACCTCGCCGGTCAACACGGTCAGCCCGCCGGCGTTTAGCCGACGGCGACGACAGAGACGGCGGGGCGGCTCGGAAATGCACTACAGGGCACCATTTGATGCGCGGGTTGCACCTATGGGTTCCTGGGAGTGAGGCGCATCCATTGGTAGCGGTGGTAGGAGCTGCCGTGGTCGGGATCGATGACGGCGACCAAATCGGCGGCCACCGGAGTTCGGGTGCTCGCGGTTTTGGTGCTACGGCCTGCGGGAGGACCAGCCGTTTGCACCTACACGGTCTAAGAGAGCTCACGAGCCCAATGGAGGTACGCACGAGACCATTTGGTAACCAGAGCCTCATCGCCAACGAGTTCGTGCAGCGGCGCGGTTCGGTCTTCAAGGGGGCGATGGCTACAGCAAGAAATCAAGGCGGGGAAGAGGGGGATTCAGTGCAGAAGCTCATAGCGGTCACGCAGAAAAGCTCAGACGGCTCGAGGAGGCGTCGGGGACGGCGTACGGTCGCCGGTGATCTCAGTGCAGAGGCGGCGGGGTCGAGCTCGATGGTGAGGCTCCACTGCTTCCGGAGATGCGTGGCTCGTCGAGGAGGAAGAGCGGGTCGAGGCGAAGCTTTTGGGCACGTCGGAGAAGCGAGGGGGGGCGGTGGCGGCGGCAGCAGCAAGCGGCGGCGACGAGCTCCGCTCAGTGGGAGAGAGAGGGAGCCAGAGGAGGGGATGGGGACGAGAGAGTGAACGAGGGGGTTCCAGGGGGTGCGTGGCATCGTCTAGGAGCATCGGGGAGGAGCCAGGCAGGGAGGGAGGGAGGAGGTGGCCGGGGCGCGTGGCCGCGCGCGCCGGGCGCGTGCCCCTGTCCTCCTGGCACGAGGAAGGGGACGACTGGCGCTGGCCAGTCAGCTTGGTCGGCCTGTTGGGCCAGAACAGCTGGGCTGCCAGGTAAGTGGCCCAGGTACTAACTCTCTCTCTCTTCTGTTTTCTAATTTGTTTTTGTTTTCTAATTATTTGCCTCTGTTTTGAGCTTAGGAAAAATACCAAGGCATTTCCTAAAATCCTAAAAATATTCATGGACACTTGCTGAATTATTTCAGTGTCCCAAAAATAGTTCCAACATTATTTGAACATTTAAATTATTTATAGTATTTAAATGCCCAAAGTCAAATACAATAAGATTTAATTCAAAAATCCAGAATGGCCTTGAAAAATGTGCACCATTTTTGGGAGAGGTTCTAGACCAATCCAAACATAATGAACTTTTCTGAAGAGCATTTTGGGTTCATTGAGAATATTTTTATTTGAACCTAGTGAATTCCTTTAATGCTAGGGTTTGGACAATCCCCATTTCAAGTTTAAGAGAAATTTAAACATGATGCAACAACAAGCTAGTCCAAGTGCATAGCAAGGCTAGGGACGTGACAATGGTAGTACGTTGTGTTGCCAGGATCCTTGACACGGATATTGGTAAAACCTTGATGAATATGGAAATGCTCAAGTTCTTGAGAGCACGCACAAGCGCTAGGTGTTATCATCGGCACCAACTGGGGTTGCTCTCAGTTCCCTCGGTTATGCTATAACTTTTCAAATAGTGGATTCACTCTCTACTATTGAGCTTCTCCCCAGTTACTAAAATCATCCTTTGTGTTGTTTCAACAAGGTAATCCACATCATCCATTCTAATCCGGGTATGCCATTCTACCAAACCCCTCCAAATGATCGCTCGAGAATTGCCTTTGGCTGGTATAAAGAGTTTCGATGATCTCTGAATCAAAGGTAATTCTTTTTGCCACTTAAGGGATATTCCTACAAGTCACCTTCCCTAAGGTGCCCCGTTATGGTATCATGGCAATTCAACTCCTCGCTATGTTGACAACCGATCACCACATTCTTAAGTCTGGAATTGTTGTCTACCTAGCGAGCCCTTGTCATCTGTCTCACTCCATTTCTTCAGATGTGTGTTTTGTGTCTCAACCTGAGAGATGGTTCTATGTCTCATTCCCTGAGTTGCTCGATCTTCGAGAAGATCGACTCTTCTAAAATTATCCCTTTCCTCTCTTTGTCATGTTAGTTGGAGTTCTCAGAGCAAGACATCAAGACAAAGATGGTGATCGAATCAATGTTCTCATGAAGTGCAACCTCGACCGTGAAGATTGTGTTAGTTGTGTTCCCCTTCCATCTTACCCTACGCTTGAATCTCGGGACGAGATTCTTGTTTAGTAGGGGTGAGTTGTCACATCCCTAGCTTCTAATGCGGCCTAGTGTTGCATCTTGCCTGCATCATGTTTAAATTTTGAAACCTGAATTGAGGAAATTTGGAAGCCTCAAGATTTAATTTAAGAAGGGCAAAGAACCCTGAAAAATTGCATTCAGTGTTTCTCAAAATGTTCTTATTAACTGTTTAATATTTTTGGCAAGGCTTTTGCACCAAACCAAAAATAATGAACATTTGTAAGGAATATTTTGGGCACTGAATTTAAACCATTATTGTATTTGAATTTGGAATTATATTCATAATATATGGGATATATTTCCAAATAACTTTGGAATGTTTTATGTGCTATTGGAAAAGTCCATCTAGCACCATAAAATTATTCAGAGTGTTTTGTCATTGTTTGAATTCATTTTGAATTCACAAGAAGTGGCAAAATAACTGGATAAAAAGAAAACAGAACAAAAATTAATACAGAGCAGAAGACCTACCTGGCTTACCTGCAGCCTACTTGGTCGGCCCAGTTGGCCAGCCCAGCCCACCCGGCCCCTTCCCCTGCCGTCTTCCTCCTTGCCAGGAGGACGAGCACGTGGCCGCAGCGCGCAGGCACGTGCCCAGCCACCTCCACCCTGCCTGCCTGCGTCCCCAACACATGGACGCCTCCAACGTTGCCACGCTGCCCCTCTAGAACCCATGACCGCCCCTCTCTCTCTGGACCCCCTCCTCCTCCTCTGCTCTCTCTCTCCCGCGATCGACCACGAGCACCTAAGAGCGCCGACGAGCACCACCGCGGCCATCGTCCACCCCTCACCTTGCCGATGCTTCCAGAAGAACCGCCGCGCCCTCCTCTTCGTCTCCACCAACCCACGTGACGCCGGAAGCCCCGTAGCACCGTCCTCGCCGTCGTCTTCTTCCTCCGGACACCGGAGATCGGCTTCGTCGTTCCGCCGGCACCGGATCTCCCCCGAGCCGTTGACCTCTTCAAGGTGATCGTTGTGAGATTCCGCGCCGAACCCCTCTCTTCCTCCCTCGCGTTCGCGAGCTCCCGGACGCATCTCCCCCATGGCCGAGAACTCGGCTCCGCCGCGCATGTCGCTGCCGTCGTTCTAGCCACCGCCGCTTGCGTCTGAGCCCACCCTCGTGCTCAGCAAGCCCCCAGAAGCCGAACGCACCCACTCACCTCTCCTGCCGTGCCTCGTAGAGCCATCTCGAAGCACCTCCGAGCTCCGGTCGCCGCCCGGCTCGTCGCCGCTGCAGTTACACGCCGCCCCGGCTCCTTCCGCTAGCACCCCTAGATGCGGGCGAGTTCCAGCTCCGTGTAGATGCCCTCAGCGCACCCAGCCGCTGCATGTAGCCCAACTCCGGCGAGCCTCCACCGTTGGTTTGGTCGTCGCCGGCCGAACTCCGGCGATTGATGACGTGGCCGTCATTACCACTAATGACCCAACTAAGCCACCCCTAGAGCCACTGCCATGTGGGCCCCAGTGCCTAAACTAATTAGTATTATTTTCTCTGTTAGATTAATACTAACCACAGTGGGGCCCGCCTGTCAACGTTGACTTGGCCACGTCAGCTTTGACCGGGTCCCGCATGTTAGCCTCTGTAGCTGACTCTGTGTCACTGACCAGTAGGCCCCACTGGTCAGGTTTGACCTGGGCCGCCCGTTGACCTGCTGACATCACTACTACGTCATGCTGACGCAGTAAATGTTTTCTAGAGTTTTAAATAAATCATAAATGATTTATTTATTCCAGAAAATAGTATAAACTTCTAAAAATCATAGAAATTCAACCGTAACTCCAAATGAAATAAATTATATATGAAAAATGATCAAAAAAATCCAATCTATCCATCTGTACCATTTTCATGCATGTTAGAACAACTTATAACTACTGTTTAGGACAAATGAAATGAAGGGCATTTAAATAATCACATGTGGAGTTGGAATTTGAATCTTAGGTTCAAACCAACTTCATTTAACCTGCTGCTAGTTGCATTAGCTCAAACCACATCATATTGCCATGTCATGATCATGCATCATATTGTGCATTGCATTGATGGTGTTCTTCCTTGTTTGCCGGTGTTTGTCCCCTCTCGATAGACGTGGTTCCGACGATGAGTTCGATGACACCGATGAAGAACTATTACTATCTTCAGAAGTGCCAGGCAAGCAAAACCCCCTTGTTCATTCCGATACAATCCCACTCTCTCGCTCCTACTCTCTTTTACTGCATTAGGACAACAACGATTCAACTGTTACATGCCGCGGTAGTTGAACCCCTTTCCTCTGCATGACCTGTCATTGCCACAGTAAATAGATGAAACCCACTAGCATGAGTAGGAGTTGTTTGAGCCCTGATGTGCCTACTCATTCATGCTTGTTGTCATGCCTGCTATTGCTTAGAGTTGTGTCAGGTCTGATTCATCAGGGATGAATTGGAGCTGTGTGAACATGTCCTACCGTGTGTGAGCTAAGTGTGTGAACACGATTTGGTAAAGGTAGCGGTGAGAGGCCATGTAGGAGTACATGGTGGGTTGTCTCATTGAAGCCGTCCTCAGGAACTGAGTTTTTTGTTTGTGATCCATGAACAGCTACTACCACATATTGGAATGCTTAAGTGCCCCTCTCGACTTATTAATCAACATGATCTCTGTCCAGGAGTTGCAACTAGTTTCTGGTGTTTGTAGGTAGTGTTAGTAGTCTGCCAAGTGGCACCCGGTACAGGTGGGCTTGGGACAGACTAGGCACAGGCACGGTGTACCAAGTGGCACCCGGATGGTGGGCTTGGGAACCCTGCTCACATCATTTGGGGCCGTGAGCGACACCCCGGCCGGATCTCCTTGCGGATCGAACCCGAATAGGCGATAAACCTGGACGAGAGACTTGTGTGGTTAGTCAGGTCATGGCCGACTCCCTCGCCAGGCTTCCGCTTGAAGGTTGCCGAGGTACACGACGTGTACATGGTGGTAAGTGGCGGGAGCGTGTGTGAAGAAGTACACCCCTACAGGGTTAATATGATGTATTCGAATAACCGTGTCCGCGGAAAAGGACTTCTGGGTTGCCTGTACAGTTCATAGACAAGTGAAAGTGGATACTCTAAAATACGCAAGATAAGCGTGAGTGCTATGGATGGCGTTCTCGCAGGGAGACGGGAGCGGATCCATAGTAGTGTATTGGTTGGTGAATATGTGGACTCATGTGCGCCACCTCAAAAGAGTTACTTGTAGTCGTAGTTCAGGATAGCCACCGAGTCAAAGCTGGCTTGCTACAGTTAAACCCCACCATCCCCTTTGTTGATAATGATGCATATGTAGTTAGTTCTGATGTAAGTCTTGCTAGGTACATTTGTACTCACGTTTGCCTATTTTACGTTTTTGTAGAGAGACTTCAGTCTCGTTAGTAGTTCTGCGTGGACTTCGACATTTAGCTTGTTAACTCAGCTACGATCTTGTGCCCTTGGCAGGATCTAGTAGATAGTCAGGCTTCTCAGCATTTTTCATTTGTAGTTGTCTGTACTCAGACATGTTAAGCTTCCGCATGTGCTTTAACTTGTATGCTCTGAATGTTGGGTCATGAGACCCATGTTTGTAATATCTCGCTCCTCTGAGCCTATTGAATAAAATACTTGAGTCGTAGAGTCATGTTCTGATGCCATGTTGTATTTGCACATATCGAGCATATTGTGTGTATGTTATTGAAATTCTTGGTATGTGTGGGATCTGACTATCTAGTTGTTTATCCTTAGTAGCCTCTCTTACCGGGAAATGTCTCCTAGTGCTTCCACTGAGCCATGGTAGCTTGCTACTGCTTCGGAACACTTAGGCTGGCCGGCATGTGTCCTTCTTCGTTCATGTGTCTGTCCCTTCGGGGAAATGTCACGTGATGAATACCGGAGTCATGTTAGCCCGCTACAGCCCGGTTCACCGGAGTCCTGTTAGCCCAGTGCTACAGCCTGGATTCACTCGCTGATGACCGACACGTTCGATGCTGGGTCATGGATGCCTGTCCCTGTAAGTTTGTGCCACTTTGGGTTTATGACTAGCCATGTCAGCCCGGGCTCCTTATCATATGGATGCTAGCGACACTATCATATATGTGTGCCAAAAGGTGCAAACGGTCCCGGGCAAAGGTAAGGCGACACCCGTGGGAATACCGTGCATGAGGCCGCAAAGTGATATGAGGTGTTACATGCTAGATCGATGTGGCATTGAGTCGGGGTCCTGACAGACGGCCACGCTAAACTTGGCGGCGCAGGACGTCCGCAGCCGGCTTCAGGCCCAAGCTACCGCGCGACAGCAATGTACCCGAGAATTTCTCGCGACGCGGGCGGTCGTTCGAGTAAGTTCTTTGTTCCTGATTTCTTTCCGTGGGGGCACGTCAGTGCACCCACTGGGTGTAGTCCCCGAGTTCCGAGCCGGCTGCTGAGCAGGCGGCTTGGAACTTCTTCGAAGACTTGTTTTACTGATTTGTTCTTGCTTAATTCTTCGTCCTGTTTGCAGGATTACCACAACCTCCACGCCGCTACCTTCAACTCCCAGGTCCGGCAGGCAGACAAGAGGGCCGCCGATCTGACGGAGAGCTGGCGTGAGTGATTTTGTCTTTTTATCTCATGTGGGGGCGCGTCAGCGCACCCACTGGGTGTAGTCCCCGAGATTCGGGCCGACTGCTGAGTAGTCGGGTCGGATATTTCTTGCCGACTTCTTTCTTAACTTCTTCTTTTCTGCCAGGAGCCAACGCCGACTTGAGGCAGCAACTGGGTGTCGCCCAGACCGCCCTTCGCACCAAGGAGGGTGAACTCAATGCATTGGCCCAGGAGCGTGACCGCCTGGCCAAGAGGTTGGCCGACCAGGAGGAAAGCCACCAGGCGGCCCTGAAGGCGGCCCAGGACAGCGAGGCCGCCCTCAAAGCCGTTCGAGACCGAGGCGGCGGGCTGGGCCAAAGCAAGACAAGCTCTGAGCGAAGGCTACGGCCGTGTCGAAGACCTGGTTGATGGTAGGCCGCCTTCTTCTTCACTCTTTGCTTATCTTTGCAAGTCAGCTTATCTTCTGACTTGCTTTTTTTCCTTCTTCTTTGTGAAGAGTACTTTCCTGACCATTCTGTTGCTGCCAGCCAAGCCATCGAAGCCCACCGTGAAGCCCCGCGGCAGGTTGGGGTTGAGATCGCGCCGGATGCCAACCGGTCGCTGGAGGAGCAGCTTCTGGCGATCGAGGCCCGCCTCCAGCCGGCCTACCGCATGCTCCGCCGGCTTCAGCGTGCCAGGGCGCAGGTGCTGGCCGCCCTCTGGCCTGGCGAGATAATTCCTCGCACCCCCAGCCGTACTGCCGACTAGCTGGGGGTAGCCGTCGGCCGCCTTGAGGCCTGGAAAGCTTCAGCAGCTCGATCCGGCGCTCGACGGGCGCTAGAGTTCGTCCGGGCTTGGTACCCTGGGTTGAACTTGGATCAGCTGCGCACCTGGAGGAAGGAGGCCGACGAGGAGCTGGAGGCAGTGCGGGCGGCTATCATCCAGCGTGCTTCGGCGATCGCCGACTTCACCGACACCACCGCCTTTGCTCCTGAGGTGAACGAGGACGGCGTCGTGCAGCCGGAGGACTGGTTCGGGCTGAACCCGGCCGATGGTGAGGACTCGGCGGAGGAGATTGACTCCAGCGATGAGGGCGAGGAGGAGGAGGAGGAAGACGGCGAAGATGCTGAGCCGGATGTCGAAGCAGCTGGCCAGCCTTAGCCTGACCGTGCCTCCAGCAACGGGGCACGTGCGAACGCTCCGCCTGCCACCGGCGATGACCAGGCCGAGACTCACCAGCCGGCCACTCCTCCAGCCGACACCGTCGTCTCCACCGTTCTTCCTGAAGCTCCAGGCGCTCCCTTGGCTTGATTTATCATTTACTTCCCTGCTAGTTACTCTTTGGACAAAACTTGTTATTTTGCGCAATTCCACCCACTGGGGGTGTATTCAAACTTTGTTGAATGCCGGCCTTTCGAAGGCTGTTTGATGTAAATATTATTATGTGCATGTTTGGCTTCCATTCTGACTTGCTTTTTATCTTTCAGCTTTCTTCCTTTGTCGCCTTCCCTTGGTTTCCGCCTTCCCAGCCGGGCAGCTGCTCTGCAGTCTATGGCTGGGTAAGGAATTCAGCCGTCTGGGAAGGCAAAGGTTCAGGCTTTCTTAGATTTTGGCAGAGTAGGAAAGGAAGCCAGCCAGCCGACTGCTTCGACAGTCGGTTGGCGATGGGGGGAAGCCAGCTTGTGTTATGTAAGTTCGTTAGTCCTTAGCCATTTTTCATGTGGGCATCCTTTCCGCCTTTAGCTCTTGCTAGTCGGGCAGCTGGTTCTTCGAGCTGTGAGTCTCGCAAGAGAGGGCTTGGGTGCCGGCACATTACTTGTCTGACTGCAAGTAGAACTTGGACATAACTCAAGGCGGCAAGTCCCCGGGCCGACTAGTCGAACCCGGTGCCGGACGGAGGTAGTAAATATAGGAGGGTAACCATGGGTGTTATACCCGGCATTCATAGATAAAATAGGGTAGTCCCCAAGAACTCCTCGGGGGCCCGTTGTCTCATACTTAATACAAAAGGTAGCGTGATACATACTGCATTTCAACTGTAAAATCTTCGAAGAAGATTGGCGTTCCATGGGCGGTCCGACTCTTTACCGGAGTCGTCTCTCTTGTGTTCCTTCGGCTTCTGCGCGTCGATTAGGTAATAGGAGTCGTTTCCTAGAGCCCGGCTGATGACGAAGGGGCCTTCCCAAGGGGCCGAGAGCTTGTGCTGGCCCGCTGTACGCTGTATCAGCCGGAGCACAAGGTCTCCCTCTTGGAAAGTTCTTGGCTTCACTCTCCGACTATGGTAACAGCGTAGTCCTTTGTCAGGACCCCGATCCTAAGTCACACCGATCTAGCATGTAACACATCATATCACTTTGCGGCCTCACGCATGGTATTCCCACGGGTGCCACCTTAACTGGCCCGGGACCGTTTGCGCCTTTTGGCTCACATATATGATAGTGTCGCTAGCATCCATATGACAAAGAACCCGGGCTGACATGGCTAGTCGTGAACCCAAAGTGGCACTAACTTACACGGACAGGCATACATGACCCAACAACGAACGTGTCGGTCATCAGCGAGTGAATCCAGGCTGTAGCAACTGGGCTAGCAGGACTCCGGTAAACCGGGCTGTAGCAGGCTAACAGGACTCCGGTAGACATCGCGTGACATTTCCCCGAGGGGATAGACACAGGAACGAAGAAGGACACATGCCGGCCAGCCCAAGTGTTCCGGAGCAGTAGCAAGCTACCATGGCTCAGCGGAAACACTAGGAGACATTTCCAAGTAAGAGAGGCTACTAAGGATAAACAACGAGATAGTCAGATCCCACACATACCAAGCATTTCAATAACATACACTCAATATGCTCGATATGTGCAAATACAACATGGCATCACAACATGACTCTACGACTCAAGTATTTATTCAATAGGCTCCGAGGAGCGAGATATTACAAACATGGGTCTCATGACCCAACACTCAGAGAATACATGTCAAAGCACAAGCGGAAGCTTAACATATCTGAGTACAGACATCTACAAAAGAAAAAGGCTGAGAAGCCTGACTATCTACCAGATCCTGCCGAGGGCACAAGATCGTAGCTGAGGTAACAAGCTAAACGTCGAAGTCCACGCGGTACTACTAGCGAGACTGAAGTCTCTCTGCAAAAACATAAATTAAGCAACGTGAGTACAAATGTACCCAGCAAGACTTACATAAGAACTAACTACATATGCATCATTATCAACAAAGGGGATGGTGGGGTTTAACTGCAGCAAGCCAGCTTTGACTCAGTGGCTAACCTGAACTATGACTGCAAGTAACTCTTTTGAGGTGGCGCACTCGAGTCCACATATTCCCCATATCAATACACCACTATGGATCCGCTCCCGTCTCCCTACGAGAACGCCATCCATAGCACTCACGCTTATCTTGCGTATTTTAGAGTATCCACTTTCACTTGTCTATGAACTGTACAGGCAACCCAGAAGTCCTTTACCGCGGACATGACTATTCGAATAGATAATGTTAACCCTGCAGGCGTGTACTTCTTCACACACGCTCTCACCAATTACCGCCGTTTACATGACATGTACTCGGCAACCTTCAAGCGGAAGCCCAGGGAGGGTGTCGGCCACGACCTGACTAACCACACAAGTCTCTCGTCCAGGTTTATCGCTTATTCGGGTCCATCCGCAAGGAGATCCGGCCGGGGTGTCGCTCACGGCCCCAAACGATGTGTGCAGGGTTCCCAAGTCCACCATCCGGGTGCTACTTGGTACACCGGGCCACTGTGCCTAGTCTGTCCCAAGCCCACCTGTACCGGGTGCCACTTGGTAGACTACTAACACTACCTACAAACACCAGAAACTAGTTGCAACTCCTGGACAGAGATCAAGTTGATTAATAAGCCGAGAGGGGCCGAGTTACCGGAACCCAATGTGTGGTAGTAACTATTCATGGATCACAAACACAGAACTCAGTTCCTGAGGACGGCTGCAATGAGACAACCCACCATGTACTCCTACATGGCCTCTCACCGCTACCTTTACCAAATCGTGTTCACACACTTAGCTCTCAACAGTAGGACATGTTCACACACCTCCGATTCATCCCCGATGAATCAGACCTGACACAACTCTAAGCAATAGCAGGCCTGATAACAAGCATGAATGAGTAGGCACATCAGGGCTCAAACAACTCCTACTCATGCTAGTGGGTTTCATCTATTTACTGTGGCAATGACAGGTCATGCAAAGGATAAAGGGGTTCAGCTACCGCAGCAAGTAACAGATGAATCGGTGTTGTCCTAATGTTGTAAAGGAGAGCAGGAGTGAGAGAGTGGGATTGTATCGGAATGAACAAGGGAGTTTTTCTTTCCTGACACTTCTGAAGATAGTATAGCTCTTCATCAGTGTCATCGAACTCATCGTCGGTACGTCGTCTACTGAGAGGGGACAAACACCGGCAACAGAGAAAGAACACAATCAATGCAATGCAACAATATGATGCATGAGTGTGACATGGCAATATGCTGTGGTTTGAGCTAATGCAACTAGCAACCAGATTAAATGAAGTTGGTTTGAATCCAAGATTCAAATTCAAACCCCATATGTGGATATTTAAATGCCATTTAATTGATTTGTCCTAAACAGTAGTCATAAGTTGTTCTAACATGCATGAAAATGGTACATATGGATAGATTGGATTTTTCTGATAATTTTTCATATATAAATTATTTCATTTGGAGCTACGGTTGAATTTCTATAAATTTTAGAAGTTTTGGATATTTTCTGGAATTTCCTGAATTAAATTAAATCCAGAAAATGTATTATTACATCAGCATGACGTCTGGGTGACGTCAGCAGAGTCAACACGCCAGGTCCAGGTCAAACCTGACCTGTGGGTCCCACGTGTCAGTGGTTAGTTGACTAACTAAACAGAGTTAGTTAGTGTTAGGTTAGTCACTAATCTAGGTTAATTAGCTCTAAACTAACCTAACTAAAATTAACAGGGGTGGCCCACATGTCAGTGACCCAGGGGGTCAAACTGGGCCCACCTTGTCAATGGACAGCAGGTCAAACCTGCCGGCGTCGAGTCGCCGGCGAGGCCGAGACGACGGAGAGCGTCGGAAACGCTGCTCCGGCCACGGTTTGATGCGCGGGTGGGCGCTACGAGTAGCTGGCGATGTGGCGCATCCAACGGTGGTGGTGTTTGGTGCTGGGGTGGCTGGAGTTAACGGCGGCGAGCACTTCCGCGGCGGCCGGAGTTCGGGCACGCTCGGGGTCGGGGCTACGGCGTGCAAAAGGACGAACTGAAGCTCCCGCTAGGCTCTACGTGTTGCTGCGAAGCGTTTGGACGCACTGGCGTGACCAAATGGTCGCCGGAGCTACGCCGGCAACAAGCTCGGGCGGCGGTGGTTCTCGGTCTCGATGAACGCGACGGCTAGAGGACGGGAAAGATGCGGGAAACAGAGGGGAAATGCAGCGGAGCTCACTGGGAGGTCGACGACAGGCTCAGCGAGCTCGGGGAGGCCCTATGGACGACGAATCGGCGGCGACGAACTCCGGTGCCCGACGGTGAAGACGATGATGCTGGCAATGTTCCAGGTCTTCCGGGCTTGCCTCCGTTGGCTTGGAGCTCCAGGGCGATGTGGCGGAGCCGATGGACACATCGGGGAGGCGAGGCAGTGGCGCTGGGAACGGCAGCGGCGAGCGGCGGCGACGGCTGCGCTCGGTGGTGCTGCGGGCAAGAGCAGAGGAGGGGGGAGAGCACGAGAGAGAGTGAGAGGGCCCAGGGGGGCTGTGGGGTGGCGTCGAGGCGAAGACGCGAGGCGACGCAGGCAGACAGCCTGGTGGCATGGCGCCCGCGCGCGGGCCGGCGCGCTCCTCTCTGTCTGCCTAGCGAGAGGAAGCAGGTGGCTGGCACGGGCCAGCACAGTGATGGGCCGGCCAGTGGGCTGCTAGGTAGGCTGGCTGGGCTGCCAGGTGAGCGCCAGGTAAGCTCTCCCTCTCTTCTGTTTTAATATATTTCCGTTTTCTATTTTGTTTTGTTTTGTTTTGATTTAGTAAAAATATTAAACCATTTTTAAAACTCCTGAAAATATTTTTGTGCACTGTTGGAATTATTCCCAACAGGCCTCAACTAATTTCAGAATTATTAGAGCATTTAAAATATTTATAGGATTTAAATGCCGCAATTCAAATACAATATGAGTTAATTCAAAAATCCAGAAATGACCTAAAACTATGTTCATCATTTTTGGGAGAGGTTTTCACCTAAACCAGAGATCATGAACTTTTCTTAGGGACATATTGGGTTTATTGAAAATATTTTCATTTTGATCCTAGTTGCATTATGTGGTGCTGGGGTTTCTGCCATCCCCATTTCAGGTTTCTGAGAAATTTAAACATGATGCAAGCAAGATGCAAACACTAGGCAGCACCAGAAGCTAGGGATGTGACAACTCACCCCCACTAAACAAGAATCTCGTCCCGAGATTTAAGCGTAGGGTAAGATGAAGGGGGAACGCAACTAACGCAATCTTCACGATCCAGGTTGCACTTCAAATGAACGTTGATTCAATCATCGTCTTTGTCTCGTCGTCTTGCTCTGAGAACTCCAACTAACATGACAACGAGAAGGAAAGAAAGACTCTAGAAGGATCGACCTTATCAAAGGTCGAACAACTTAGGATCAACTCATCGAATGAGACATAGCAACATCTCTCGACCTGAGACACGAAGCATATATCTGAAGGGATGGAGTGAAACGGATGACGAAGGTTCACTAGGTAGGCAACAATTCCACACTTAAGAAGGTGGTGAACGGTTGTCAACGTAGTGAGGAGTTGAGTTGCCATGATGCCACAGTGGGACATCCTGGAGGAGGGTGATTTGTAGATTATTACCTTAAGTGGAAAAAAGAATTACCTTTGATATAGAGATCATTGAGACTCTCTATATCAGCCTAAGGCAAATCACAACAATCGATTGGCGGAGTTCGAAGGAATGGCATACTCATACTAGAATGGATGATGTGGATTACCTTGTTGAAGACAACACAAGTGATAATTTTAGTAACTGGGGAGAAGCTCAACAGTAGAGGGTGAGTCCACTATTTGAAAAGGTTATAGCATAACCGAGGAAACTGAGAGCAAACCCAGTTAGTGCCGATGATAACACCTAGCGCTTGTGCATGCTCTCATGAACTTGAGCTCTTCCATATTCATCAAGGTTTTACCAATATCCGTGTCAAGGATCCTGGCAACACAACGTACTACCATGATGAATGCCGGTAGAAGATGCAGATGCAAAGGAAGATAACACCTTCTCAGATTTCACCTTGGCGGGGCCAAGGGGACAAAATCTGGATGATCGACCGAGAGACATTTAGCACTCCGCTTCTAATGTTCTCCTTGATGTACCAGCTTAACCCAATACCAGTCGGTATCTGGAACATCAAGTAAAGGTCTGGCTTTAGGGGAACAAGGGATCCATAAGGAACAACTTCTAATAAGTCACTCGAAATCCTCATGGAGAAGATGGTCGATTTGCTCAATCAAGATACTACAATGATAGATCTTCCGGCTAGGTGTGTCGGCCAGAACATCAACCTTGTCGGGACCTACATCATAGATCTTGGAAAGGTTCCAACCATCATATCTGCCTGAGATTCAGATCTGGTTGGTAACATAATATTCCAGCCTCATCAAGTCTAGAAGGAAAAATGAAAGTTTGCAACACAAATCGATGAGATGATGTTGCGAGATTCTCGGGAAATGAACTACGATAGTAAGCTCCAAAACATGAGCTAGTTCTGCTACATACATGTGAACACAATGTCCCAGACAAGCATGACCACGTAGTAGTCTTATAATAAAACACTACCTAGTTCAGGTTGGGAACCATCATCGAGGATGTCGAAGTCTTGTGCATGACCTAGGATTAGCACATTAACTCTTTTTCCTTGAACAAATCAATCAGTGGCTTGGTGTGCTACGGAATACATATGGAGTGAAGGTAATTAATCTACCAAACCACAGTATACTTTGCACATGCATGACTGACTTGGGACGATTCCAGAGGAAGCAAAACTAACTTTCTCGAACCCACGGCAGCAACTTACATCAAATGCACGTGAATCAAAGGAAGTCACTTCTTTCATCCAACATATACTTCATGAACAGGGCATGAAGAAAATGCTTACACAAGTTTCCAACACTAGCTGGATGTTCAACACAAATCATGGAGGAGACAAAATGTTGCTGATGGGCTCAACAACAACTCATCGAAACTTCCATATCACTGGACTTCCACCGTTATGTGAACAATGTGATAGTATTGGTCAGACCAAAGGATGTAATGGTGTATGCTCGAGGAATCAACCACGAGTAAGACAACATTACGAATATCGTTGGTTCTGATTTGATTTGAGGATAGCCCACACTCAAATCAAAGTTTGACAAGACAACAGATCCAACAACTGATCACGAGGACCAATCGATGAGAATATCATCTTTCTTCAACACACACACACACACACACAAGGATATCCCTTTGGAATGAACTGAGGCGGACAAGCTTTTATCTTCCAACTCTCCAAGTTGTTGTTTAGCTTATCCAACTAGCTCAGGGTATCCAACACGGATTCTTGGAGAAAGGGTGGTTTCAAAAACCAACTTGGTCACGAGCTCAACATAGCAGTCAAGTGACAACCTGGTGATACTTCCGAGAAGATATTCGGAAAATCACAAACCACCGATATGTTACTAAGCTCGAGAACAACCTTGCTTTCCAGGGCAAGACGATATGATCACAAGAGCGAGGGACTGACTCAATCCTAACTCATTGATCGGAGAGTGCATCGGAAATAAGGACTAGGTAGCACGATTAATCTTAGAATCATGATTCAAGAACCAACACACTAAGAATAAAATTGTTGTCCTTTAACTACCAAGCAACACAGTTGCTAGGAGTATTGAGTTCACACATCATGATTCACTTGTCGGCACTCCGGTTGCAACAACACGGGAACCGAGAAATGAATAATGATGGAGAGAGTATCACTGTATCGATAGTTCATAGGATGGTGTGCAATTCCCATGATATTCTTAATATAAAGATGGTAATACTTCAGGGTAGAACAGTACAAAAGCTGGATTAGCATTTTGATCTGCGGAGTACAACTACTTTGACCCAATCCTAGATATGCATGAGGTACCGGAGTTTGTTTCTCCTAGTCATTCTGGGATAGAATGGCTTGACGGACCACAAGAGTAATAGGCATTGATGAACGAAGGCACGCATACTCTTGACTATCAATTGATAGACGAAGGTCAGAAAACAACTAAAGAGGGACAACTCAAGGAAGATACGATTTTCTAAGTTGTGGATGCATGGTTTAGCATGTCGAACGAAGTTCAACATATTTCTTCCGGATAACCCATGCAGAAAGGTAGAACTGGCAGAGCCACAAGATAGAATCGAGAACTCGTCAAGAGCACTCTGGTTGTGATCTTTCGGTTTAGCAGAGAACTTCTGCCATAAGCAGTTCATGGTATTTAGAAGAAGGATATACCACGGACCTCGAGGACTAATGCAAAGGTTACTAATATCCTAGAGGGACTAGCAACACTATCAACATGAAGTAAGTAGGATGAATGTCGGGTACGGAGACCCGGGACTAGAATACCTACCAACTAAATGGCATCATGGGATGCTTTCGAGGACGACGGCCAGAATCATCACACTGGGAACACAAATCATGGCTAGCATACTAAGTGGTACTCTAAGACACCTAGGGTCATAATAAGAATTCCAACATATATGTCGAGGCAGTAAAGTACCTCAACTCACTGATTAGTGTGGTCAAACTGGCCCAAAGAGACATTAAAAACAGGAGGAAGGGATTTACAAATGCATCGTAATATTATAGAAACCAGGGATGACTCGGACAGCATAACGGCTGTAAATGCTCAAAAGATTGGAACATGCTACAAAAATGGTGGCATAACCACTCAGAAGCACAATATCAAGGTTCCAGGCCAACTATCAATACATGGAAGTGGTAGGAACCGAACTGAAGATTAGAACCATCAATCCTACAAGTCTATGGATTAGAAACACGTGATCCTGATAGAAAGAAAAGAAAGCCTAGTTCTTAATCCCCGTAGGAAAGATAAGATGACTCAGATCAGAAGGGCATAAGGTATAAGGAGTAAAAAGAGCCTTACGTTTCATCCCACAATCAATTCCCTTATATAACTAAAGAATTTCTAGACTCAACTTCGACCAGTTTGGCTTGGTAATCCTACAGGCAGTCAGGCTCTGATACCAAAGTTGTCAGGACCCCGATCCTAAGTCACACCGATCTAGCATGTAACACATCATATCACTTTGCAGCCTCACGCACGGTATTCCCACGGGTGCCACCTTACCTGGCCCGGGACCGTTTGCGCCTTTTGGCTCACGTATATGATAGTGTCGCTAGCATCCATATGACAAAGAACCCGGGCTGACATGGCTAGTCGTGAACCCAAAGTGGCACTAACTTACACGGACAAGCATACATGACCCAACAACGAACGTGTCGGTCATCAGCGAGTGAATCCGGGCTGTAGCAACTGGGCTAGCAGGACTCCGGTAAACCGGGCTGTAGCAGGCTAATAGGACTCTGGTAGACATCGCGTGACATTTCCCCGAGGGGACAGACACAGGAACGAAGAAGGACACATGCCGGCCAGCCTAAGTGTTCCGGAGCAGTAGCAAGCTACCATGGCTCAGCGGAAACACTAGGAGACATTTCCCGGTAAGAGAGGCTACTAAGGACAAACAACTAGATAGTCAGATCCCACACATACCAAGCATTTCAATAACATACACACAATATGCTCGATATGTGCAAATACAACATGGCATCACAACATGACTCTACGACTCAAGTATTTATTCAATAGGCTCCGAGGAGCGAGATATTACAAACATGGGTCTCATGACCCAACACTCAGAGCATACATGTCAAAGCACAAGCGGAAGCTTAACATGTCTGAGTACAGACATCTACAAAAGAAAAAGGCTGAGAAGCCTGACTATCTACCAGATCCTGTCGAGGGCACAAGATCGTAGCTGAGGTAACAAGCTAAACGTCCAAGTCCACGCGGTACTACTAGCGAGACTGAAGTCTCTCTGCAAAAACATAAATTAAGCAACGTGAGTACAAATGTACCCAGCAAGACTTACATCAGAACTAACTACATATGCATCATTATCAACAAAGGGGATGGTGGGGTTTAACTGCAGCAAGCCAGCTTTGACTCAGTGGCTAACCTGAACTATGACTGCAAGTAACTCTTTTGAGGTGGCGCACTGGAGTCCACATATTCCCCATATCAATACACCACTATGGATCCGCTCCCGTCTCCCTATGAGAACGCCATCCATAGCACTCATGCTTATCTTGCGTATTTTAGAGTATCCACTTTCACTTGTCTATGAACTGTACAGGCAACCCAGAAGTCCTTTACCGCGGACACGGCTATTCGAATAGATAATGTTAACCCTGCAGGGGTGTACTTCTTCACACACGCTCTCACCACTTACCGCCGTTTACACGACATGTACTCGGCAACCTTCAAGCGGAAGCCCAGCGAGGGTGTCGGCCACGACCTGACTAACCACACAAGTCTCTCGTCCAGGTTCATCGCCTACTCGGGTCCATCCGCAAGGAGATCCGGCCAGGGTGTCGCTCACGGCCCCAAACGATGTGTGCAGGGTTCCCAAGTCCACCATGCGGGTGCTACTTGGTACACCGGGCCACTGTGCCTAGTCTGTCCCAAGCCCACCTGTACCGGGTGCCACTTGGTAGACTACTAACACTACCTACAAACACCAGAAACTAGTTGCAACTCCTGGACAGAGATCAAGTTGATTAATAAGCCGAGAGGGGCCGAGTTACCGGAACCCAATGTGTGGTAGTAACTGTTCATGGATCACAAACACAGAACTCAATTCCTGAGGACTGCTGCAATGAGACAACCCACCATGTACTCCTACATGGCCTCTCACCGCTACCTTTACCAAATCGTGTTCACACACTTAGCTCTCAACAGTAGGACATGTTCACACACCTCCGATTCATCCCCGATGAATCAGACCTGACACAACTCTAAGCAATAGCAGGCATGACAACAAGCATGAATGAGTAGGCACATCCGGGCTCAAACAACTCCTACTCATGCTAGTGGGTTTCATCAATTTACTGTGGCAATGACAGGTCATGCAAAGGATAAAGGGGTTCAGCTACCGCAGCAAGTAACAGATGAATCGGTGTTGTCCTAATGTTATAAAAGAGAGCAGGAGCGAGAGAGTGGGATTGTATCGGAATGAACAAGGGGGTTTTGATTGCCTGGCACTTCCGAAGATAGTATAGCTCTTCATCAGTGTCATCGAACTCATCGTTGGTACGTCGTCTACTGAGAGGGGACAAACACCGGCAACAGAGAAAGAACACAATCAATGCAATGCAACAATATGATGCATGAGTGTGACATGGCAATATGCTGTGGTTTGAGCTAATGCAACTAGCAACCATATTAAATGAAGTTGGTTTGAATCCAAGATTCAAATTCAAACCCCATATGTGGATATTTAAATGCCATTTAATTGATTTGTCCTAAACAGTAGTCATAAGTTGTTCTAACATGCATGAAAATGGTACATATGGATAGATTGGATTTTTCTGATAATTTTTCATATATAAATTATTTCATTTGGAACTACGGTTGAATTTCTATAAATTTTAGAAGTTTTGGATATTTTCTGGAATTTCCTGAATTAAATTAAATCCGGAAAATGTATTATTACATCAGCATGACGTCTGGGTGACGTCAGCAGAGTCAACACGCCAGGTCCAGGTCAAACCTGCATGTGGGTCCCACGTGTCAGTGGTTAGTTGACTAACTAAACAGAGGTAGTTAGTGTTAGGTTAGTCACTAATCTAGGTTAATGAGCGCTAAACTAACCTAACTAAAATTAACAAGGGTGGCCCACATGTCAGTGACCCAGGGGGTCAAACTGGGCCCACCCAGTCAATGGACAGCAGGTCAAACCTGCCGGCGTCGAGTCACCGGCGAGGCCGAGACGACGGAGAGCGTCGGAAACGCTGCTCCGGCCATGGTTCGATGCGCGGGTGGGCGCTACGAGTAGCTGGCGATGTGGCGCATCCAACGGAGGCGGTGTTTGATGCTGGGGTGGCCGGAGTTAACGGTGGCGAGCACTTCCGCGGCGGCCGGAGTTCGGGAACGCTCGGGGTCGGGGCTACGGCGTCCAAAAGGACGAACTGAAGCTCCCGCTAGGCTCTACGTGTTGCTGCGAAGCGTTTGGACGCACTGGCGTGACCAAATGGTCGCCGGAGCTACGCCGGCGACAAGCTCGGGCAGCGGTGGTTCTCGGTCTCGATGAACGCGACGGCTAGAGGACGGGAAAGATGCGGGAAACAGAGGGGAAATGCAGCAGAGCTCACTGGGACGTCGACGACAGGCTCAGCGAGCTCGGGGAGGCCCTGTGGACGAATAATCGGCGGCGACGATCTCCAGTGCCCGGCGGTGAAGACGATGATGCTGGCGACGTTCCAGGGCTTCTGAGCTTGCCTCCGTTGGCTTGGAGCTCCAGGGCGATGTGGCGGAGCCGATGGACACATCGGGGAGGCGAGGCAGTGGCGCTGGGAACGGCAGCGGCGAGCGGCGGCGACGGCTGCGCTCGGTGGTTCTGCGGGCAAGAGCAGAGGAGGGGGAGAGCACGAGAGAGAGTGAGAGGGCCCAGGGGGCTGCAGGGTGGCGTCGAGGCGAAGACGCGAGGCGTTGCGGTGGCCAGGCGATGCAGGCAGACAGCCTGGTGGCGTGGCGCCCGCGCGCGCGCCGGTGTGCTCCTCTCTGCCTGCCTGGCGAGAGGAAGCAGGTGGCTGGCACGGGCCAGCACAGTGCTGGGCCGGCCAGTCGGCTGCTAGGTGGGCTGGCTGGGCTGCCAGGTGAGCGCCAGGTAAGCTCTCCCTCTCTTCTGTTTTAATCTATTTCAGTTTTCTATTTTGTTTTGTTTTGTTTTGATTTAGTAAAAATACTAAACCATTTTTAAAACTCCTGAAAATATTTTTGTGCACTGTTGGAATTATTCCCAACAGGCCTCAACTAATTTCAGAATTATTAGAGCATTTAAAATATTTATAGGATTTAAATGCCCCAATTCAAATACAATATGAGTTAATTCAAAAATCCAGAAATGACCTAAAAATATGTTCATCATTTTTGGGAGAGGTTTTCACCTAAACCAAAGATCATGAACTTTTCTTAGGGACATACTGGGTTTATTGAAAATATTTTCATTTTGATCCTAGTTGCATTATGTGGTGCTGGCGTTTCTGCCATCCCCATTTCAGGTTTCTGAGAAATTTAAACATGATGCAAGCAAGATGCAAACACTAGGCAGCACCAGAAGCTAGGGATGTGACATCCTTGCTGGTAGATGGCGGACCGACTGAGGGCTAACAGCCGGCTTTCTTCTAGCAAGTCAACACCGTCTTCTCTTGCTTCCTTGGCCTCCGCCTCCATGTACATGGTGACTCGAGGTGAGTCGAACTCGATGTCAGTTGGGATGACAGCCTCAACACCATATACAAGGAAGACGGGGGTGAAGCCGGTCGACTTGTTTGGAGTAGTGCACAGACTCTAGAGGATGGCCGGTAGCTAGTCGAGCCAGCAGTCGGCCGAATTCTCTAGTGGCATGACCAGTCGGGGCTTGATGCCGGAGAGGATGAGGCCGTTTGCTCGCTCGACTTGGTCATTTGACTGTGGGTGGGTTACGGACGCTAAGTCCAATCGGATGCCCTGCGTCGCGCAGAAATGTGCCAATCCTCCCTTGGCAAAATTTGTGCCGTTGTCGGTGATTATGCTGTGTGGTATGCCGTACCAGGTTGTAATGTCGGCGATGAATGTCACGGCAGTCGGCCCATTCAGCTTCTTGATCGGCCTTGCTTCAATCCACTTGGTAAATTTGTCTACGGCGACAAGCAGATGTGTCATGCCGCCGCGCGCCGTCTTGAATGGTCTGACCATGTCCAGTCCCCAGACGGCAAAGGGCCAAGTGATGGGCATGGTCTTGAGTGCAGAAGCCGGCAGGTGTTGCTTGGAGCCGAAGACTTGGCACCCTTTGCAGTGTTTGACTAGTTCCTTGGCATCCTCCAATGCAGTCGGCCAGAAGAATCCATGGCGGAAGGCCTTGGCGACGAGCGCCCTAGAGGCGGCATGGTGGCCGCATTCTCCTTGGTGAATGTCTTTGAGGATTGTTGTGCCCTTCTCTTGCTCGACGCAGCGCTGGAAGACTCCGGTAACGTTGCGCCTAACTAGCTCTTGATTCATTATTGTGTAGGCCCCGGCTCGGCGTTGGACTTATCTGGCCGAGATCTCGTCAGTCGGTAGTTCTCCATTCACCAGAAACCGAAGGATGTGCTGAGCCCATGATGGAGCTTTGATTTCTTCGACTGCCAAGACGGCTACTGCAACCAGGGTGGGCGGGCTGGGTTGTGAGGAGTTGGAGTCGGCCTCCGCCTGCTGTGCCACTGCAGTCCCCGGGCCGGGTTCGGCTATGGCAGTCCTTGGGCCGGGTTCGACTATGGAAGTCCCCGAGCCGGCTGCCGAAGTCCCCGGGCCGCCTGCCTGGTCCCCGAAGTCGGATTCGACTGCGTCGGGGTCAGGCGGCGCAAAGATGGAACTGGATTCCGGAGACGGCTTGATAGATGGCTTGAGGAGGCGTTGGAGGGCAACGCCGGTTGGTATAGCTTGTCGGGTGGAGCCTATTCGTGCCAGGGCATCTGCTTGCTCATTGTGAGCACAAGGAAACGGTAGCTTGCCATGTTTGCGTCCTTGGCATCCCAGTCGCCGGATGATTGCTGAACCACTAAGTCCGAGTCGCCATAACACAGGATCTAGCGGATGCCGAGTTCCTTGGCTAGCCAGAGCCCGTGTATGAGCTCCTCGTACTTGGCCACATTGTTGGAGGCAGCAAAGTGGATGTGCAATGTGTATCTGAGTTTGTCGCCCTTGGGAGAGGTGAGGACGATGTCGGCTCCCAAGCCGGTGTGCATCTTGGATCCGTCAAAGTGCATCCGCTAATGAGTGGAGTCCGGAGCCGGTGGCAGGTACTGGGTCTCAGCCCAGTCGATGAGGAAGTCGGCCAGTGCTTGGGACTTGATGGCGGTGCGGGGCTGGTAGTAAATTGTGTATGGAGCCAGCGTAATGGCCCATTTTGCCACTCAGCCGGATGCATCCCGGCTGCCTATGATCTCGGCAAGCGGGGCAGTGCAAACAACCGTGATGGGATGCTCTTGAAAGTAGGGCTTGAGTTTTTTGGAGGCGAAGTATACACCATAGCACATTTTCTGATAGTGCGGGTAGTTCTGTTTGGAGGTGGACAATACTTCACTCAAATAGTATACCGGCCTCTGGACTAGCTGAACTCGGCCTTCTTCTGGGCGCTGAACCACAATGACCGTGCTGACCACCCGGCTGGTGGCGGTGATGTAGAGGAGCATGGGCTCCTTCTCAGTTGGGGCCTCCAAGACAAGCGGTGTGGACAACATCTTCTTCAACTCGTGGAAAGCTTGATCCGCCTGGTCATTCCACTCAAAGTGAGCGGACTTCTTCATAAGTCGGTAGAGGGGGAGAGCCTTCTCTCCGAGCCGGCTCATGAAGTGGTTCAAAGATGCCAGGCATCCGGTGAACTTTTGGACGTCTCGCAGCTTGGTAGGGACCTTCATTCTCTCTATGGCCTTGATCTTCACTGGGTTGCACTCGATGCCGCGTTCAGATACCAGAAAGCCTAGAAGCTGCCCGGCTGGTACTCCAAACACACATTTCTCTGGATTGAGCTTGATCTAAAACCGGTGCAAGTTCTCAAAGGTTTTCTTGAGGTCTTCCAGCAGGGTGCCGCGTTTCTCCGTCTTCACCACAACATCGTCTACATAGACGTGGGCATTTCTGCCGAGTTGCTTGAGGAGGCATTTCTGCATGCAACGCTGAAAAGTGGCACCGGCATTTCTCAAGCCGAATGTCATAGTCAGGTAACAGAAAGCTCTGAATGGGGTGATGAAGGCGGTCTTCAAGCGATCGGCCGGGTTCAACTTTATCTGGTTGTAGCCGGAATAAGCATCCAAGAAACTCAATAGCTTGCATCCGGCAGTGGAGTCTATTACTTGGTCAATCCTGGGCAGGGCGAACGGATCTTTGGGGCAGGCTTTGTTGAGGCTGGTGTAGTCGATACACATGCGCCACTTCTTTTTCTTCTTCAGCACGAGGACCGGGTTGGCAAGCCATTCTGGAAATAACACTTCCATAATGAAGCCGGTTGCCAGAAGCCGGGCTATCTCTTCTCGGACTACTCTTTTCTTCTCTTCTGACACGCGGCGCAAGGGCTGCCTAACCGGCTTTGCGTCAGATCGGATGTGTAGCTTGTGCTCGGCGAAATCCGTCGGGACGCCCGGCATGTCTTTGGGAGACCATGCGAAGATGTCCCGATTCTCAGGGAGGAAATCGACAAGCTCACCTGCCTATTTGCTGTCAAGGCCTGTGCCTATGACAGCGTGCCTCTCTGGGTGCTCCGGGTCCAGGGGTATCTTCTTTGTCTCCTTGGCCGGCTGGAAAGAACCTTGAGCTTCACATTCTTTGGGGTTAGGAGACAAGGCCGGCTGCTTTCCAGCCAAGGCCACAACTCGGTCCAGCATCTTCTTTTCTTCGGCAATCACGAGGGACTCGGCCAGCCGACTACTGGCTGTTGCGCACTCAGAAGACTTCTTGTAGTCTCTGGCTATGGTGATAATGCCCTTGGAACTTGGCATCTTCATTTTGAGGTAGGCATAGTGGGGCACAGCCATAAACTTGGCCAACACTGGTCGGCCAAGCAGTGCGTGGTACGGGCTCTCCAGATCCACTACCTCGAACCATATTGCCTCTCGGCCGAAATGATCCTTGTCTCCAAAGAGGACATCCATCTTGATCTTGCCGATTGGTGAGCAGGACAGGTCGGGTACGATCCCATGGAACACAATCCGGCTAGGCATGAGTTGCTTCGGCTTGATGTTGAGCTTCTCCATTGTGTCTCGGTACAGAATGTTGATACTGCTCCCGCCGTCTATCAGCACGCGGGAGAAACGAGCGGCGCGCCTCTCTGTCGCTAGGGTAGCGTCCAAAACGAGGGCATAGGAGCCAGGAGACGGCATCACCTCTGGGTGGTCGTCCCGGCTCCAGCTGATAGGCTTCTCCGACCAGTCCATGAACTCTGGGTTACTGGAGGCGACCGCGTTGACTTCTTGGTGTTGTCGGCACCGACTACGCCGATCGTCTGGTTGGCTCGTGAAGACGATGTAGGCAGCATGTTCGTCGGGGAACTCGTCGTGGACGGCTCCGACTGCCGACCGAGCAGCCGGCTGCTGGGGGGCAGGAGGCGGCTGGTCCGCAGGCAGAGGCGGCAACAGCCCCTCACCCTTGGAGATCCGGGTGAGACAATGGCACTTCCGGCTCGTATGGTTGGACGGCTTTGCACCGCTGTGGAACTTGCAGGGGGCGTCGAGGGTCTGCTCGTAGGAGAAAGCCGGCTGCCAAGCCGGCCTGCCGCCCTTCTGTTTCTTGGGGGCCGGCTGTCCCTCAGGCTGCTCTTCTTCGACCGTAGCCACCTGCTGTCACACCCTAGCTAGTTCATGCATTAGATTGTTGCATCATGTCTACTTTTCTCAACAGAAACTTGAAATGGGGATGACAGAACCCCCAGCCCCCTCTGAATCCAACTAGGGTTTACTAAAAATATTTTCAATGAACCTGAAATGCCCTTCCAAAATGTCCATCATTTTTGTCTTGGTTCAGAACCTCTGCCAAAAGTGGTGCACAGTTTTCTAGGTCATCCTAAGGTCTTTGAATTAAATCATAAGTATTTGAGTTTGGGCATTTAAATTATATAAACTATTTGAAATGCTCAAATATTTCCAAACTAAAATGTTCCATGTTGTATATATTCCATCTAGTGACCATGAGCAGTTTGGGGAATTTAGGAGCTGTCTAGGTATTTTTAATAAGTCCACAAACCTACAGAATAAATAAAAAACAGGAAAATAGGAAAAACTTACCTGGCGCCACCTAGCAGGCCCACATGCCGGCCCAGCCCAGCCACCGCTCCAGCGAGCTGCTTGGCTTGGCAAGGCAGGCACGCAGCTGCTCGACGGCGACGCCAGCACGCGCCACGCAGCTGCCCGCCACCCTGCTTCACCCCCCTCACCTCGCTGCTGGCCTGGATGAACTCCACGTCGTGCCTTGAACCCCCAAGACACATCCATTCTCCCCCAGCTCCTCTCCCTCGCTCTCCCGAACCATGGCCGACGCCACCGCAGCCACACCGTCGCCGTAATCGCGCTCTCCGTCGTCCTTGCGCCGCGCCACCGTGTTCAGGAGCTTCGCCACCCTCTACTCCTTCAATCTAGCCGAGCCCCGAGCGCTCGCGTGCCCCGAATCCACCACACTGACCTCGACCGAACCACCATCGCCGGAGATCCCCTTCGTCGTCGCCGCCGCACCAGCTCATCCTTGACCGCGTCGTCTGCTCCCTCGAGATCACCGTGAGCTTGTCTACCTCCTCCCCCCTTCTCTTTCTCGCTCTCGTGCACCACCGCGAGCACACGAAGTTCACCGCACGCGCCGCCGCGGAGCTCGTCGCCGACGTGTCTCCGGCTAACCACCGGCCACCCCACCTTGTCTAACACACTCACCGCGTCCCCAGGGGCCCAACGCACCTCACCACGTGCCTGACCGTGCCCTGTAGCCTCGGACTCGTCCTCACCCGATTCCGGCGACCGCCAAAGTCGTCGCCGACGACGTCTCCGGCCACCCCGAGCTCAACCACCACCACCAGTAGCCGCGGCTCGGTCCCAGCTACCTGTAGATGCTCTCTGCCGCCCATTTGGTCGCCGGACTACACAAAACCACTCTCGCTGCCGCGTTCGGCCTCTCTGGCGACTAGACGCCGGCGTGTTTGACCCTGATTTGACTAGGGTGGGTCCAGGTTGACTCCCCTGAGTCTATGACAAGTGGGGCCTCCTCTGCTAATTAACCTAGATTAGTTTAAACTAAATTAAATTAGTTTAAATAACTACTGACATGCGGGACCCACTGGTCAGTTTGACCTGGACCGGCCTGTTGACTTGCTGAGGTCGGCATGACATCATGCTGATGCAGTAATCCTTTTCTGGAAGTAAAATAAATCTAGAATGATTTATAAATTCCAGAAAATCCCCCAAACTTCAAAAATTCATAGTAAATCAACCATAACTCCAAATGCAAAGTTTTATATATGAAAAATGATCAGAAAAATCCAATCTATCCATCTGTACTGGTTTCATGCATCTTTAAGCAAGCTAACCTAATGTTTAGAGCAGAACTAGATAAAGCACTTATTAGGGCCATGTATGAGTTTGAAACTTGAATCTTTGATTCAAAATGGTTCAAACCCATCTGGTTTTAGTTGCATTAGCCCAACACACTCATATTGCCATGTTTCATGCATGCATCATATTGTTGCATATTGTTTGGTAATGTTGTGTATCGGTGCTCTTTGCGGCAGGTTCTGCCTTCGAGGAGTACCACGATTACCCTAACGAAGAACAATATCAGTGCATCGACCCATCAGGCAAGCAACCAACCATTTGATCATATCGATACAATCCCATGTTCTCGCTCCTGCTCTCTTTTACTGCATTAAGACAACGCGTTTCAAACTGCTGTGCTCTACGGTAGTTGAACCCATTTCCTCTGCATGACCTGTCATTGCCACAGTAACTAGATGAAACCCACTAGAATGTGTAGGAGTTGTTTGAGCCATATGTATGTGTTGTTCCTACCTTGCTATGCCTGCTATGCTTAGAGTCGTGTCAGGTCTGGTTCATCTGGGTGATGGGCTAGAGTGAAATGATCGTGCCGGTAATGAGAGTGATGTGGTGAACACGGTTTGGTAAAGGTATCGATGAAAGGCCATGTAGGAGTACATGGTGGGTTGTTTCATTGAAGCCGACCTTAAGCACTGAGATCTGTATCTGTGATTTAAGATACAGCTACTACCATGCATTGGGCCCTGAAATATGACCCCGCTCGACTTCTTATTCACCCTAGTCCTCTGTCCAGGAGTTGCAAGTAGTTTCTGGTGTTTGTAGCCTACTGGAGGCCGTGGATAGCGCTGACTGTAGGGGTGGGCTGTGATGCGGTAGGTACATGGCCGAGAATACCGGGCACCCGTTAGGTGTCACGGAACCCTGTACACATCGTTCGGAGCCGTATGGGAAACCTCGGTCGGACTCCCTGCGGATGGAACCTGGATAGGCGATAAACCTGGACTAGAGACTTAGGTGTTTAGGTAGGTCGTGGTCTACACCCACGTCGGCTTTCACTTGAAGTCTGCCGAGCACATGTCGTGTGCAGACGCTAAGTGGTGGAAACATGTATGAAGAAGTACACCCCTGCAGGGTTAACATGATCTATTCGAATAGCCGCGTCCGCGGTAAAGGACTACTTGGTTGCCTATACAGTTCATAGACAAGTAAATGGATACTACTAAAAATCTCAAGATAAGCGTGAGTGCCGAGGATGGCTCCTCCGTAGGATGATGGAGGTGGATCCTCGGTGGTGTATTGGAGTGGTGAGTAGTGGACTCGTGTGCGCAAAACCATTTCAAGTTGGTGTATCGTAGGATAGCTTAGCCAAGAGTCAAAGCTGGCTTGTTGCAATAACCCCACCAACCCTTCTTGATAATGTGCATGTATGTAGGATCTGATGTAAGTCTTGCTGAGTGCCTTTGTACTCATGTTGCTTTAATTTACATTTTTCAGAAGACGCTGCAACCCCTTCTGATGGGTTCTTCGTAGACGTTGACATCGATGAGTAGGCTGAGGCCCAGGTGGTGACCCTGAGCTTGTGAAGGACCATGTAGTATAGCCAGGCTTTCCCAAGCCTCTTTTATTTTACTAGTTGTCTGTACTCAGACAAGTTACTTCCGCTGTTGGTTTGTATGTCTGTATGACTTGAATGCTGGGTCGTGTGACCCGTACTTGTGTGTATGCTATGTATGGCTCTCTGAGCCTTAAATAAAGTACTTGTGTTGTAGAGTCATGTTGTGATGCCTTGTTGTATTTGCACATATCGAGCATATTGTGTGTATGATTGAAATGCTTGGTATGTGTAGGATCTGACTATCTAGTTGTTTATTCTTAGTAGCCTCTCTTACCGGGAAATGTCTCCTAGTGTTTCCACTGAGCCTTGGTAGCCTGCTACTGCTCCGGAACACTTGGGCTGGCCCGCATGTGTCCTTCTTCGTTCCTGTGTCTGTCCCTTCGTGGGAATGTCACGCGGTGGATACCGGATTCCTGTTAGCCCGCTACAGCCCGGTTTACCGGAGTCCTGCTAGCCCAGTGCTACAGACCAGATTCACTTGCTGATGACCGACACGTTCGATGCTGGGTCATGGATGCCTATCCCTGTAAGTCTGTGCCACTTTGGGTTTACGACTAGCCATGTCAGCCCGGGCTCTTTACCATATGGATGCTAGCGACACTATCATATACGTGTGCCAAAAGGCGCAAACGGTCCCGGTCAAAGGTAAGACGACACCCGTGGGAATACCGTGCGTGAGGCCGCAAAGTGATATGAGGTGTTACATGCTAGATCGATGTGGCATCGAGTCGGGGTCCTGACAGCGTTGGCATCAGAGCCGGACTGCCTGTAGGTTCTCCAAGCCAAACTGGTCGATGTTGAGTCTAGAAATTCTTAGTTATATGTAGGGGAATTGATTGTGGGATGGAACGTAAGGCTCTTTTTACTTCTCTATCTCATGACATTCTGATCTGAGTCAGTCTATTCTTCCACCGGGGGTTAAGGAACTAGGATCTTTTCTCTCTATCAGGTTCACGTGTTACTAATCAGTAGTACCTTATAGGTTTGATGGATACAAGCCTAGTTCAGTTCTACTACCCCATTATGTTGCTAAGATGGACCCAGAACCTTGATATGATGTTGTTGAGTGCCTATGCAATTCTTTGTCAAATGCCTCAAAATCCTTTTGAGCAATTACAGCCATTATGCTATCCAATTTCTGCTAGGAATCTTAATGTCATGTGTTTATCATGTTCCAGATGGCGACCCATCCTCAGAATCAAGTGGTTCATTGACCCGATGTCTAGATGTACCCGGCCATACTGCCATATTGGTCAGGGTAAAGACTGAGGCTGGATACCGTTGGTATCCTGAGTACACGGTCGAAGAGCAATTCCGAGACTTTAATCAAAGTCAATATTTTTGCACTGTCAGGATATTTCCATCTTATCCTGGATCTACCGAGCCCCTCCACTGCTCTTATGGACTCGGGGTTACTATTGAGATGGTTGTGCAGGATGCTGCCTACTCTATGATGACCATCATGCGAGTCAGGACTGGCCTATTTCGGGACTCTGACTTTCGGTATATGCCAGCATCACTTCCAGGAGCACAAGGGTATCTCCAGGCTATCTATGCTGACTCCACTTAGGAGGATTCACGGACCCGCACCACTGCACAGTTGCTTGAAGACAAGGACCATGAAAATCAGGCCTTGAGGCTAGAGCTTTTCAATACTCGTGCTGATCATTGGGCCACTTTGACTCAGTTTGCGCCGGCTGTGCAAGCTGGATATATGGATATGCGAGATCTCTATCCTGTGAGATCTGCTCTGCCAGACGTGATGGATTGGCGTGATGTAGGAGGCATCACCCCACCTCGTGGTCCCCGCAAGCCACCGTTTATTGGTCCAAGACCTCATCCTAGCCCCTATGGTCCACAAGCTCCACGGGACCGACTATTTCCGAATGATCACGTTGAGCTTCCAGGCTATGGAGGTGACTTCTATGAAGACTACTACGGAGCTGTCTGAGTTGGTAGTAGTATCACTAGTATTGTACTAGCTGTATCGCCCACCGTCCTGCGTGACTCGTGGGATATGCCTTAGCTTGTACCGCCTTCCGGAGGTGTAGAAAAATAATGTATAGGAGCTCGGAATGCCTCCGATGAGATGTAATCCTAATTTCACCGTAGCAGTACTTTGTTTGGTTCTGTACTAAACCTTGTATGGTGTGTATGACGATGGAATAAAAGAAGCAGTTTCTGTATCTACCATGTCATACGGATGCTCATCTTACATTCCAAGTTATCCATTACATTCTACATTTCTATGTCAGAATCCTATCATCCTGGACTAAACCATTGTTTTCTTTTCCTAGGATGGTTAACACCCGCACCAACCCTGCTCCCCCAGAGCAGGCCGAAGGCAGCAGAGTTGGGGGAACAAACCTGCCTCACCCTCCCTCTCTGGCCGAAGTCATGCTGGAAGCCGAGAGAAACAAGCGGGAGACTAACCGTTTGTTGGAGCGCATCGAGCAAAACACAGCACACCATCAAAGGAATAACTTGGTGTCACTCAGTAATTTCATCAAGTTACATCCACCCACTTTCCACCACTCCGTCGAGCCTCTCGACGCCGATGACTGGCTTCGCAGTATTACTCACAAACTGCGTTCTTCGCTAGTAGCTGAGGCTGATAAGGTCACCTTTGTTGCATATCATCTTGAAGGCCCCGCTAGTCTATGGTGGGAGAACTATGGAGTTATGCGCCCAGCGGGCCATGTCACTACTTGGGCTGAATTCAGGGAGGCTTTCCATGAACATCACATTCCGGAGGGTCTCATGGACCGTAAACGTGAGGAGTTCTGCAGTTTCACTCAAGGTCGACTTTCTGTGGATGCTTACAGCAGGGAGTTCGGTAACCTTGCACGATATGCAACTGAGGAAGTATCTACTGATGCCAAGAAGCAAGCAAGGTTCCGCAAGGGACTTAGTCCTGAGCTTTGCCGTGACCTCCGTCTGCATGAGTGCACATCTTTTCAGAAGCTTGTTAACAAAGCCATCAGTGCTGAGTCTGGTCAGACCGATTATGAAGCAACACGCAAGCATGGCCGTGACATGGGTTCCTCATCCGGTGCTGGTCCTCAGAAGCGCCGCGTGTGGGTGCCTAACACTGCCCTGCCACCCAGGTTCACACCGAGGCCATCCTTTCAGGCGCCTCGCCCCGCTCAACAGTTTGCACCAGCCAAGCCCTATGGTGGTCCAACCAACAATGCTCCTCCACGTACCAGCTCTGTGACTTGCTTTAAATGTGGGGAACCGGGCCACTATCTGCGCGAGTGTCCCCAGACCAACCCCAACCAATCTGGAAAAGCTGTTGGCCATGGAAAGCCGACAGGGAAAGTGTTCTACGCCAAGCCGGCCACCGCTGCACGTGGCCATGTCAACTGTATCTCTGCTGAGGAAGCTCAAGAGGATCCCAACATCATTCTCGGTACGCTCCTTGTTAATTGCCACCTGACATCTGCTCTTTTCGATACAGGAGCATCTCATTCTTTCATATCCAAAAATTATGCTCATTTGCATAACACCGCATTCTGTGACATGCCATCCACTATGGAAATTTCTACTCCTGGTTCTAGATGGCAAACCTCTAGAGTAAGCCATGGAAATGAAATTCAAGTCGACAGACTTGTTTTTCTCGCATCTTTGATAGCTCTCAAATCTTCGGATATTAATATCATCTTGGGTATGGACTGGATGTCAGCCCATCATGCCAAGATTGATTGCTTCTCTAGGACTGTTCAACTCACCCATCCTTCGGGGAAGATAGTCAATGTCTTGACCCGAGTAGCCAAGCGACAGCTATATTCTCTTAACGCCAGCCCGTTGCCAGACCTCGAAGACGTTCCAGTAGTCTGTGACTTTCCGTATGTCTTTCCAGAGCAATTGCCAGGTGTTCCACCTGACAGAGATGCCGAGTTCATAATAGATCTCATTCCAGGAACTGTCCCAATTTCTAGAAGACCCTATAAGATGGCACCTTTTGAACTAGCCGAACTTAAGAAAGAACTCGATGAATCCTTGAAAAAGGGTTTCATCCGTCCTAGTTCGTCTCCATGGGCTTGCCCCGTCCTCTTCGTCAAGAAGAAGGATTGTACGGACCGGATGGTTGTAGATTATCGAACCGTCAACTTGGTCACAATCAAGAACAAGTATCCGCTCCCTAGGATCAACGACCTGTATGATCAGCTCGCTGGATCCTCGGTCTTCTCTAAAATGGATTTGAGGTTGGGCTAGCATCAAATCAAAATCCGGAATGGGGACATTCCTAAAACGGCCTTTGTTACTCGTTATGGCCAATATGAGTACACCATCATGTCCTTCGGTTTAACCAACGCTCCAGCCACTTTCTCTCGCTTAATGAACTCAATCTTCATGGAGTATTTGGATAAATTCGTCGTGGTTTACCTCGATGATATACTCATCTACTCCAAGAACGAGGAAGAACACGCTGAACATCTAAGGCTAGTGTTGATGAAACTTCGAGAGCATCGTCTTTATGCCAAGTTCTCCAAATGCGAATTTTGGTTGCCAGAAGTGACCTATCTAGGGCATGTAATTTCTGGTAAAGGTATTGCTGTTAATCCTGAGCGAGTTCAAGCCGTCCTTAATTGGACTCCACCTGAATCGGTCAAGCAAGTTCAGAGTTTCCTTGGCTTAGCGAGCTATTGTCGCCGTTTTGTCGAGAATTTCTCCAAAGTTGCCAAACCTCTAACTGAACTCCTCAAGAAAGATAAAAAGTTCGAGTGGACTCCACAATGTGAGCCCAGCTTTCAGGAACTGAAAAGACGCCTGACATTTGCTCCCGTATTGGTACCACCAGATTTCTCTAAGGACTTTGTTATTTATTGCGACGCCTCGCGACAAGGACTAGGTTGCATTCTCATGCAAGATCGTCACGTAATTGCTTATGCTTCACGGCAATTGCACCCACATGAGGAGAATTATCCTTCTCATGATCTAGAGCTTGCAGCTGTAGTCTATGCACTTAAAACCTGGCGACATTACCTCTTCGATAATCGTTGCGAAATCTTCACCAATCACCAAAGTCTGAAGTACATTTTCACCCAACTGGATTTGAATCTCAGGAAAAGACGTTGGGTTGAGTTGATTACGGATTTCGACTTAGGGATAACCTACACCCCAGGAAAAGCCAACGTCATGGCTGATGCACTAAGTCGTAAATCTTATTGTAACAATCTGATGTTACAACAAAGTCAACCGCTTCTCCATGAGGAATTTCGGAAGCTTAACCTTCACATTGTTCCTCAAGGCTTTCTTTCCACCTTTGTGGCGAAACCTACTCTTACGGATCAAATTATCGCTGCCCAAAACCAAGATAAAGGAATATTTAGGATCAAGGAGAACATTGCTAGCGGAGGTGCTAGGTGTTTCTCCACAAATGATCATGGTGTTGTGTACTTTGAGAACCGTTTAGTGGTTCCCAAGAACCAGCATCTACGGCAGTTAATCCTTAAGGAGGCTCATGAATCTCCTCTCACCATTCATCTCGGTAGTACTAAGATGTATCAGGACCTACGCCAGAGGTTCTGGTGGACTAGGATGAAGAGAGACATTGCTCAGTTTGTTGCTAGCTGCGACGTCTATCGTCGTGTAAAAGCATAGCATCAACGGCCTGCTGGCACCCTTCAACCCTTAGCTATTCCTGAATGGAAATGGGAAAAGATTGGTATGGATTTCATTACCGGTTTTCCCAGGACCAAGAGAGGGAATAACGCTATCTTCATCGTTGTCGATCGTCTTCCCAAAGTAGCCCATTTCTTACCTGTTCGCGAGAGTATAACCGCTAGTCAATTAGCAGACTTATACATCTCCCGAATAGTGTCTCTCCATGGTGTTCCACTGGAAATTAACTCGGATCGAGGAAGTCTCTTCATCTCTCGATTTTGGGAAAGTTTCCAAAATGCTATGGGAACCCACCTTTCCTTTAGCACTGCTTTTCACCCTCAATCAAGTGGTCAAGTAGAACATGTCAACCAGATTCTAGAAGACATGCTTCGGGCTTCTGTTATCTCATTCGGAATGGATTGGGAGAAATGCCTTCCATTTGCCGAATTCGCTTATAACAACAGCTATCAATCTAGTTTGGGTAAATCCCCTTTTGAAGTTCTCTATGGACGAAGGTGTCGAACGCCTCTTAACTGGTCAGGAACCGGGGAAAGACAATTCTTTGGCCCGGACATGATCCAGGAAGCAGAAGAGCAAGTTCGCATTGTTCGTGAAAAGTTGAAAACAGCTCAATCTCGTCAAAAGAGTTAATACGACCGAAAACATAAGGCTATGACTTTTGAGGTTGACGAGAAAGCTTATCTTCGGGTTACTCCTCTGAAGGGAACCCATCGTTTCGGTATCAAAGGAAAATTGGCTCCTCGTTACATTGGACCTTTTCGCATTCTCGCTAAACAAGGAGAAGTTGCCTACCAATTGGGACTACCTCCGCATCTTTCCAGAGTCCACGACGTCTTCCACGTTTCTCAACTGAGGCGTTGCTTCTCGGATCCTATCCGTGGAGTGGACCACGAAATGCTTGATCTACAAGATAACCTCACGTATCGAGAGTACCCCGTTCGTATCCTCGATCAAGCCGAGCGTACCACTCGACGTTGTAATATCAAGTTTCTCAAGGTTCAATGGTCGCACCATTCTGAGAAGGAAGCAACTTGGGAAAGGGAGGATCGTCTTCGACTTGAGTACCCCGCCTTCTTTCCGGAGGAACCTAAATCTCGGGACGAGATTCTTTTGAGTGGGGGTGAGTTGTCACACCCTAGCTAGTTCATGCATTAGAGTGTTGCATCATGTCTATTTTTCTCAACAGAAACTTGAAATGGGGATGACAGAACCCCCAGCCCCCTCTGAATCCAACTAGGGTTTACTAAAAATATTTTCAATGAACCTGAAATGCCTTCCAAAATGTCCATCATTTTTGTCTTGGTTCAGAACCTCTGCCAAAAGTGGTGCACAGTTTTCTAGGTCATCCTAAGGTCTTTGAATTAAATCATAAGTATTTGTGTTTGGGCATTTAAATTATATAAACTATTTTAAATGCTCAAATATTTCCAAACTAAAATGTTCCATGTTGTATATATTCCAGCTAGTGAACATGAGCAGTTTGGGGAATTTAGGAGCTGTCTAGGTATTTTTAATAAGTCCACAAACCTACAGAATAAATTAAAAACAGGAAAAGAGGAAAAACTTACCTGGCGCCACCTAGCAGGCCCACCTGCCGGCCCAGCCCAGCCACCGCTCCAGCGAGCTGCTTGGCTTGGCCAGGCAGGCAGGCAGCTGCTCGACGGCGACGCCAGCACGTGCCACCCAGCTGCCCGCCGCTCTGCTTCACCCCCCCCCCCTCGCCTTGCTGCTAGCCTGGATGAACTCCATGTCCTGCCTTGAACCCCCAGGACACATCCATTCTCCCCCAGCTCCTCTCCCTCGCTCTCCCGAACCATGGCCGACGCCACCGCAGCCTCACCGTCGCCGTAATCGCGCTCTCCGTCGTCCTTGCGCCGCGCCACCGTGTCCAGGAGCTTCGCCACCCTCTACTCCTTCGAGCTAGCCGAGCCCCGAGCGCTCGCGTGCCCCGAAGCCACCGCACTGACCTCGACCGAACCGCCATCGCCGGAGATCCCCTTCGCCGTCACCGCCGCACCAGCTCGTCCCCGACCGCGTCGTCTGCTCCCTCGAGATCACCGTGAGCTTGGCTACCTCCTCCCCCTTCTCTTTCTCGCTCTCATGCACCACCGCGAGCACACGAAGTTCACCGCACGCGCCGCCGCGGAGCTCGTCGCCGACATGTCTCCGGCTAACCACCGGCCACCCCACCTTGTCTAACACACTCACCGCATCCCCAGGGGCCCAACGCACCTCACCACATGCCTCACCATGCCCTGTAGCCTCGGACTCGTCCTCACCCGACTCCGGCGACCGCCAAAGTCGTCGTCGACAACGTCTCCGGCCACCCCGAGCTCAACCACCACCACCAGTAGCCGCGGCTCGGTCCCAGCTACCTGTAGATGCTCTCCGCCGCCCATTTGGTCGCCGGAGTGCACAAAACCACTCTCGCCGCCGCGTTCGGCCTCGCCGGCGATTAGACGCCGGCGTGTTTGACCCTGATTTAACTAGGGTGGGTCCAGGTTGACTCCCCTGAGTCTATGACAAGTGGGGCCCCCTCTGCTAATTAACCCAGATTAGTTTAAACTAAATTAAGTTAGTTTAAATAACTACTAACATGCGGGACCCACTGGTCAGTTTGACCTGGACCGGCCTGTTGACTTGCTGAGGTCAGCATGACATCATGCTGACGCAGTAATCCTTTTCTGGAATTAAAATAAATCTAGAATGATTTATAAATTCCAGAAAATCCCCCAAACTTCAAAAATTCATAGTAAATCAACCGTAACTCCAAATGCAAAGTTTTATATATGAAAAATGATCAGAAAAATCCAATCTATCCATATGTACTGGTTTCATGCATGTTTAAGCAAGCTAACCTGATGTTTAGAGCAGAACTAGATAAAGCACTTATAAGGGCCATGTATGAGTTTGAAACTTGAATCTTTGATTCAAAATGGTTCAAACCCATCTGGTTTTAGTTGCATTAGCCCAACACACTCATATTGCCATGTTTCATGCATGCATCATATTGTTGCATATTGTTTGGTAATGTTGTGTATCGGTGCTCTTTGCGGCAGGTTCTGCCTCCGAGGAGTACCACGATTACCCTAACGAAGAACAATATCAGTGCATCGACCCATCAGGCAAGCAACCAACCATTTGATCATATCGATACAATCCATGTTCTCGCTCCTGCTCTCTTTTACTGCATTAAGACAACGCGTTTCAAACTGCTGTGTGCTACGGTAGTTGAACCATTTCCTCTGCATGACCTGTCATTGCCACAGTAACTAGATGAACAACACTAGCATGTGTAGGAGTTGTTTGAGCCATATGTATGTGTTATTCCTACATTGCTATGCCTGCTATGCTTAGAGTCGTGTCAGGTCTGGTTCATCTGGGTGATGGGCTAGAGTGAAATGATCGTGTCAGTAATGAGAGTGATGTGGTGAACACGGTTTGGTAAAGGTATCGATGAAAGGCCATGTAGGAGTACATGGTGGGTTGTTTCATTGAAGCCGACCTTAAGCACTGAGATCTGTATGTGTGATTTAAGATACAGCTACTACCATGCATTGGGCCCTAAAATATGACCCCGCTCGACTTCTTATTCACCCTAGTCCTCTGTCCAGGAGTTGCAAGTAGTTTCTGGTGTTTGTAGCCTACTGGAGGCCGTGGACAGCGCTGACCGTAGGGGTGGGCTGTGATGCGGTAGGTACGTGGCCGGGAATACCGGGCACCCGTTAGGTGTCACGGAACCATGTACACATCGTTCGGGGCCGTATGGGAAACCTCAGCCGGACTCCCTACGGATGGAACCTGGATAGGCGATAAACCTGGACTAGAGACTTAGGTGTTTTGGTAGGTCGTGGTCTACACCCACGTCGGCTTTCGCTTGAAGTCTGCCGAGCACATGTCGTGTGCAGACGCTAAGTGGTGGAAACATGTATGAAGAAGTACACTCCTGCAGGGTTAACATGATCTATTCAAATAGCCGCGTCCGCGGTAAAGGACTACTTGGTTGCCTATACAGTTCATAGACAAGTAAATGGATACTACTAAAAATCTCAAGATAAGCGTGAGTGCCGAGGATGGCTCCTCCGTAGGATGACGGAGGTGGATCCTCGGTGGTGTATTGGAGTGGTGAGTAGTGGACTCGTGTGCGCAAAACCATTTCAAGTTGGTGTATCGTAGGATAGCTTAGCCAAGAGTCAAAGCTGGCTTGCTGCAGTAACCCCACCAACCCTTCTTGAGAATGTGCATGTATGTAGGATCTGATGTAAGTCTTGCTGAGTACCTTTGTACTCATGTTGCTTTAATTTACATTTTTCAGAAGACGCTGCAACCCCTTCTGATGGGTTCTTCGTAGACGTTGACATTGATGAGTAGACTGAGGCCCAGATGGTGACCCTGAGCTTGTGAAGGACCACGTAGTATAGCCAAGCTTTCCCAAGCCTCTTTTATTTTACTAGTTGTTTGTACTCAGACAAGTTACTTCCGCTGTTGGTTTGTATGTCTGTATGACTTGAATGCTGGGTCGTGTGACCCGTACTTGTGTGTATGCTATGTATGGCTCTCTGAGCCTTAAATAAAGTACTTGTGTTGTAGAGTCATGTTGTGATGCCTTGTTGTATTTGCACATATCGAGCATATTGTGTGTATGATTGAAATGCTTGGTATGTGTGGGATCTGACTATCTAGTTGTTTATTCTTAGTAGCCTCTCTTACCGGGAAATGTCTCCTAGTGTTTCCACTGAGCCTTGGTAGCCTGCTACTGCTCCGGAACACTTAGGCTGGCCGGCATGTGTCCTTCTTCGTTCCTGTGTCTGTCCCTTCGGGGAAATGTCACGCGGTGGATACCGGAGTCCTGTTAGCCCGCTACAGCCCGGTTTACCGGAGTCCTGCTAGACCAGTGCTACAGCCCGGATTCACTTGCTGATGACCGACACGTTCGATGATGGGTCATGGATGCCTGTCCCCGTAAGTCTGTGCCACTTTGGGTTTACGACTAGCCATGTCAGCCCGGGCTCTTTACCATATGGATCCTAGCGACACTATCATATACGTGTGCCAAAAGGCGCAAACGGTCCCGGGCAAAGGTAAGACGACACCCGTGGGAATACCGTGCGTGAGGCCGCAAAGTGATATGAGGTGTTACATGCTAGATCGATGTGGCATCGAGTCGGGGTCCTGACACCTGCCGACTTGTGGAAGGCGGCATTGGAGCCTTGTGCTTGTTGTTGTTTTGGTACGGGCGCCGAGTGGACTCTCCAGCCGGCGTCTTAGGAGACGGTGCAAGCACTTTCCCAGAGGCGTCGACTCAGAGCTCGGTCTTCATGGAGGAGTCGGTCGTGGCGTATTTGTCCGCGATGATCAGTAGCTCATCGAGGGTAGTCGGCTCGTCGCAGAGGAGCCGGTGCTTGAGGAGAGTGCCTTCTCGGCACCCGGCCGTGAAGTACTCTATGGCCTGGACCTCATGCACCCCCTCGCAGGAGTTTCGGAGCTCGGCCCAACGCGTAAGGTAGTCACGAGTCGACTCGTTGGGCCCCTGCACGCACAGGGAGAGCTGTCGAGGCTTGGGAGCCCGCTTGTAAGTGCTGGTGAAGTTGCGGATGAAGGCTTCCGTGAAGTCGAGCCAGCTGTTGATGCTGTAGGGCTTGAGGCTGTTGAGCCAGGTACGTGTCGTGCCCTGGAGCATCAGGGGGACACATTTCACGGCAACGCGTCGGTTGCCGTTTGCTATGCGAACCGAAGTGGAGTAGTCGATCAACCAGTCCTCCGGCTTCACAGAGCCGTTGTACTTGGGCGTGTCTCTTGGGAGCGAGAACCCTTTGGGAAAGGGCTCGTCGCGGATGCGGGGGGCAAAACAAGGCGGGCCAACATCATCTTCTTCTTCTAGGGCCAGGGATCACGCAAGGCGGTCGATCCGATGGCGGGCATCATTTTCGCCGACCCCTTTGCGGCGACCAAGTCGGCCGCTGAGAGTCGGATGCTCGATAGGCGGCAGGGTGGGATATCTCTCCCCGCGAGGCAGAGGAGGGGGCAAGTCGCCTCGTCTCTCCACGCCTCGGGGACGGCCCTCCACGTCGCGCTCGATGGTGATTCGTGTCCGGCCGCGGCTTGCAGCCGGCTCCTTCTCTTGTCTTGCGCGGGCGCCACCCGCAGTCGGCGTATGTGACGTCGCGCCATGCTCTCGGCGAGGGGGGCTTCTGCCTTGGATGCTGGCTTCATGCCGCGCTGCAGCCGTGTCGATCAGCTGCTGGATGCGTCTGGTCATGTAGGGGAGCTCGTCGGCCCCCAGTCCGTTCAGCTCATCAACGATCGACTGGGCGGCACGTAGGTTCTCGAGGGTCGTGGTGTAGACAGGGCGGTCCGCACCCAGCATGCTGGCGATGGCCGGGCCGCGTTTCTTGACGACGCCGACTCGGCTTGGCCCTTATGGAGGCGGCGTGTCGAAGGCAGCTCGGTCGACTTCGCGCTGGTGGGCTTCCGTGAGGCGTCTCATGGTGTTTATCTTCTGGCCCTCCGTGACGAGGGCAAGGCGGCGTGCCTCCAGCGCCTCAGCGTCGGCGTCGGCCGGGATGGGGACGGACAAGTCCTGCAGCACCGCTTGCAGGGCGTCATGGGTGTTCTCGCCGGAGGTGGCTCCGTGGCTGATGACTAGCACCTTGGTGACGGTGATGCCGCCACTGTCTGCTCACGGGAGAGGGTCGTCAAAGACGATCACATCGGTGGGGAAGGCGTCGAGCGATGCCATGTCGGAGTCGACAAGCATCGGGTCGATGGAGCTGACCGACTCCAAGTCCGCGGTAGGCTCGCCGGAGATGTGGAGTTGGTCGAGGAGGCTGACGAGGTGGCTCCTGAGGCAGCCGGTGCCCGCGTCGGATGCGGGCTTGTCGGAGATGCAAACCTCGCCAAGGAGATCGGCGAGGCAACTCGCCGCGCAGGCGTCGTCGACGCCTTGCAGCGCGTCGGGGCAAGCGCCCTCGGGTGTGTCGGGCTGGCTACGCTCGCTGGGGAGGAAAAGGGCTCCCGTCCAGAGCAGGTCTCCGGACAATGGTGCACCTGGCCCCATGGTGGGCGGCAAATGTCGGGTGGTAGGTGCGACATATGCCAACAGATGCCTTATCATTGTGGGAGCCAGTAAGACATCGCCGGTGTCTGGAAACGGGATAAGGCGAAGACATGCACGCCGGCGATCATACCCAGCTTCAGGGCTCTCCCATGGAGATAACACCCCTACTGCTGCTCTGCGGGGTCTCCGCATGATCACTAGATCAACAAGTAGCTACAAGAGGCTCCTTGAGCTGTTCGGTGGTAAGAGGAAGAAGGGCAAGGCTAGCTCTCTCCTCTCCCGATGGTTGTGTCTAAAACTCTGTGAGATCAACCCTTTGCACGGGTGTCCCGGGGGGTTTATATAGGCCTACCCCTCGGGGTACAATGCTAATCCGGCTGGGTGCGGGCCCAGGTCGTTAGTGTCTATGACCGCCGGCTTCTGGGGCCCACCGACTAGTGGGTCCCGCCGGCTGTCGGCCCGCTGGTCGACAGGCCAGCCCCACCTCATGGGGGATCTTGTCGGGGGCTAGTTACTGTTGCCTCACCTCTGATGATGAGGGCTTTGTCGAGGTAAGCATGGCTATAGTGCCGCCGCCTTGCGGGCTCCCACTGTAGCCTTACCGTGTCTCATCTACTTAATGGTGCGCGCACCCCGAGGGGGGAGCAAGCCGGCTATTGGAAGCCGGCCCGGCCTTGGGCCGGCTGGGGGAGGCCGGGCCGCCTTCGGATGTCTTTCTGACCGAAGGGGCCCGCCGCCTGCGGGCCGTACTAGCAACCCGTCGTGGATGGCGTCATGATTCGCATGGCAACAGTGACACGTCGGACGGGGGATGGCTGCCCCGTACTGCGTACTGTAGCCACGCATACACCGGGATTTGGGGGTGGCAGGACTCGCTGTAGCCACACCCCGTCCCGTCATCGTTATGGGCGATGGTCTTTAGGACGCGGCATTCGGCCGCTTGCTTCTTGGAGTCGGCCCCTCGTGGGCCGCCTCCGGGGAGCCGGTCCTTCATGGGCCGGCTTCTTGGAGTCGGTCCTTTATCGGCCGGCTTCTTAGAGTCGGCGCAAGCTTGGCATCCTCCGAAGGTTGTTCTATGGCCGGGCCGCCTTCCGCCAGCCGGCCTAGGTGATAGTCGGCCGGAGGAAGGCGGCCCCGTGTCTTAGGTGCTTTGAGGTCCGATCGGCCCGTTGCTTTTTATGAGGGCCAAAGGGAGCCGGTTAGGCTACACGTGGTCATTTACTCCGACGGGGAGGCAAGTGGCTGGCCTCCTCCGTCATGGAGGAGGACATTACGAAGCTCCGGGCGGCCGGATACTTGGCGCAGACATCACGCACCGGCTCCCGGACACAGGGCAGATCATTCCGACTCCGGGACCCCACGAGAGGGTCGTGTTCCTTGCCCATTTCGTCCGCGGACTGGGATTCCCCCTCCACCCATTTGTCCGTGGGCTCATGTTGTATTACGGGCTGGATTTTCATGATCTGGCCCCTAATTTCATCCTCAACATCTCAACGTTTATCGTCGTGTGCGAGGCCTTCCTCCGCATCAAGCCCCACTGTGGCTGAAGATCTTCAACGTGAAGCCAAAGATCATGGTCGGTCAGCAGGCAGCGTGCGGAGGTGCCATGGTGGGCAAGATGCCCAGCGTCACCTGGCTCAAAGGCTCCTATGTGGAGACTGTGAAGGGGTGGCAATCGGGATGGTTCTACATCACCGAGCCGCGCGACGCCAACTGGGCGGCGCCCCCCGAATTTCGATCCGACATCCCCATGCGGCTAACCTCCTGGAAGAAGAAGGGTTTAGCCTGGGGTGCACCCACGGAGCTGACCGGACTCCAGAACTGCATCAAGAATATGATAAGCAAGAAGATCAAGCTTGTCAACATAGTCCAGGTCATGCTTTTTCGCCGGATCCTCCCGTGTCAAAGACGGGCATTCAACCTGTGGGAGTTCGATGCGGCCCAACATCAGACACTGCAAGAGCTCTTCGAGATGACGCACAAAGACATCTGGAAGGTGTTGTTCAAGGCCAACGAAGTTCCTCCTCCCACCTCTGAGGACCACGGACTCAGCGCCAGGCGCCACGCCAATGCGATAAGCATTCTACATTTTGCAAGATGTGCCTTTCCTCAATATATTCATGGGAGGAACTTAAGCCACCATACTGATCTAACAGGAATATGTGGCGACAGCGGAGCGGATCGATTGTCCAGCTCCGTTGCCTGAGGACCCAGCAAATGAACTCCTGACGGAGATGCTGGTTCCGGCACCCTATGAGGTGCCAGAGAAGAAGGCCAAGAAGAAGGCCACGGGGACCAGAAAAAGTTCCCAGCGCAAGGTGGTGTCGGACTCATCGTCCGAAGACACCGAGGTGCACTCCTCCAACGACAATGAGGAGGAGGAAGAGGAAAACCCTCTCCCCCAAACCGAGGGGGAGAAGAACAGGAAGGCCGCCCCTTCCGGGGAGGCCGAAGGGTCCAAGAAGGGAAGGACCCTCCTTCCAGACCACTCCACAACTGCTGCCTACAGCGAGGAGGAGTGGCTACCCAGGGCCAAGCCCCTGGCGAAGTCGTAAGTATTTGGATGTCGTAATACTTTGTGCATGTTTTAGCTTTATGGCTTCTTATTATGTTAAGATATGTTTGTGCAGTCCGTCCAAATCCCACATCGACTTATCCTCTTCGAATGGGTCCTTAAGCTCGTCAGAGATGAACAGCTTTTCGCTCCCAACGGCTTCCACTCCCCGGCCCGCGGATGACACCGAGGTGTTATCTCAAAGGATAGCGGGCTAGGAGGAGATAGTCCTGGAGACGCCTCAAGGTGAGACTCCCGATGCCGGGCTCATGGGGGGAGATCCCCATGGATTTGGACGAGGGGGCGCAGCAGGCTTGGCCCCAGGCCGGATACTACGCCGGAACCTCTAGTGGTTCTGGATTCAGGCAGGCAGGCCCTTGCTAAGGGAGGCAAGCCGCCTGTGCCGATGACCTCTATCCATCCAGAGGCATCGGGTAACTTGGTGGAAGCGCTTCAGAGCGCTTCCCTTGATGAAGGACACCGTACTCTTATGAGTACGGTGATTGCGAAGGTTCAGTCCGCCAAAAGCGGATTGACCGAAGCCTGCGCCAGCCTCCTGACAGGCTTTGAGACAAGTAATTTAAATTATGAGAAAGTATCACAGTATAGACAGTATCCCCTGATGCTCTGTTTGGTGTTCGGATGAAAAGCCGAACAGAGGATCAAATATTATTCCCAGGAGTCTAATCATATTATGTCTATGTGAATAACCAGGTGTCGCTGCTGGCCGCCACCACCGCCACTACGGAGGTCTCCGGACTGAGGCAGAGCCTGGGGTGGGCCGAAGAAGAGCTCGGCCTCGTGAAGAGGCAGCTCGAGGAGAACAAAGGTAAGCAATACCCCGTCTGAATGTTATATATAAAGGAAAAATTGTGGATGCTAATAGAAGCATGACAAATTTTTACTAGGGGCCACGACCGAAGTGGTGGCCCTTAAGAAGGCGTTCTCCAAGGCCGAAAACAAAGCGGCCAGGGAGTGCATCGAGCGTGAAAAACAAGAGGCACGAGTTGATGAGGTCAAGCAAGAGCTTCGGGACTTTGTCAAAAAATTCGAGTCCTTGGAGCGTGACTCCAAGACGCAAGAGTCAAAGCTTGCGAGGGCCCGTTAGAGCGCACTAGACGCCAAGGCCAAAGCCCAGAAGGCCCTCTAGGAAATTGAGGCGGCCAAGAAGATAGCTGCGGGTAAGGCTTTCATTATGCAAAGCCAGCATGTGAAGGAGGCTTTCCTTTTACTTACCCAAATTCGGAGCTCTCCAGGAGCATTCGCAGATCTGCCGCGCAGCATCTCTGATGCCGCAGAGTTCTACCGGGTTGAGGAGGGGAGCTCGACAGATAAGTTGTTTTGGTCCCAATATATCAGGGCCAAACATCCGATGCCCTTGAGCGACCAGCTAAAGCAACTGGTCGAACTTCACAAGGCGGACGAACTGGACATGAAGGACTTCATAGTCCGGCTGTGGCCTAGCGAGCCCCTGCCCAACAGCTACTTCGGCTTGGTCAAGCGAATGGTGAATGCCTGCCCGTGGCTTGAAGTCGTCAAGAAGTCCGTCTGCATTGAGGGTGCACGCAGGGCTTTGGCCCGTGCGAAGGTGCACTGGGGGAAGATGGACGTCGAGAAGCTGGTGATAGAGGGGCCGCCGAAGGGCAAGGAGCATCGCCACCCCAAACAGTATTATGAAAATGTCCTTAAGGGTGCCCGCCTTGTGGCAGATGAATATGAAGGATGTGCTATTTGAATGAGTGTACTCATGTCATCCTGTATTATGAAAACTAGTTCATGTGCGCTATGTGACGCTTGTTAATTTAAAATATTACCTTTTGTGCGGCCGTTTAATAAATCTTGAGAGTTGGCCAGTCGTCGGCTTCCGCCCCCATGTAACTAGTACTGGGGTGTTCGGGATAAATATAAACACGCTTTATCCAAGTTTTTGGTCCTTTTAAGGAGGTGTTTAGCGCCACGAACGAGGCAGTCAGACTATACGGCTTTATCGCCCTCACTTAGCCATAGAAGTCTACAATTTTAAATTTTGGCGAAGCCCCTAGTATCCAGAAAACAGGACTCGGGGCGCTATACACGCCTAAATCGAATGAGGCCAGTTCCTCGCCAACAGCGACCAGCTCTTGCCTTATCATGACAGTCAGTTTTCGGCTTTCTCTACTGAGGTGCTCGTCCGGAAGAATTGGGACACAATCACAGTAGTTCTCCCAGCGCTACCTTAGCCTATATAGCGGAACATAAGGTACCAAAACATGGGAGCCGAGAAAACCCAACTATTGACCCAAGACATGATTCGGAGCTGATGCATCTAGTGCTATAAGTTCGGGGTGCCGCACTGTCGAAAGTGTTCGGACTTGTCTTGCCAGGTTATGGGGTACTGAAGCCCCTGGCAAACTAGTCATGCCAAAATCCACGGGTATAATAAATAAGCAGTAAAGAAAAAGGGGCAGATAAACTTAATAGCAAGCTGACGATGTATACTATTTTCCCTTGTTATTCAAATGGTATGTCAAAGCATACATGTACAATTAGTGCGATAAGCAGAATAGGACAGTTTGACACATCCTGACTAGGAGTGGGCAGTATGCGGGTAGGTAAAACAGGTATAACGATCGTTATCAGAGGCCACCTGAGGATTCCCTCGTACGCCAAAGCTTCTTTTCCTCCTGGTGTGTCCGATAGCCGGTCTTTCGAAAGAGCCTCCTGAAGATAGGGACCTGAAAGAAAAAAGGGGTGCAAAAATGCATGTGTCCTGGGGCGGTGGAACCGCATTGTGGACCGTGTCATGGTCGTGCCTCCGCCTATGCCCAGGGTATTTTAAGTGCGTAGTTGTGTACGTGCGGCATGAATGTCGCTGCTTGACTGGAACTAGGGCGGAGGCCGGATTGCTAGTCGAGCTTTGGACGTGTCGGACGATCCTGTTGTGGAGTACTCTGGACTCGCTTGACGGTCTCCGGGTTCTTTATCGTCGAATTGGCTGTTTGCCTAAGAAGGCTGTTTGTACTTCCGCTCCTCCGTGCGAAGCGAGCGCTCTGTGTTTCCATTAACTGTAATAATCCCACGAGGTCTCGGCATTTTGAGCTTGAGGTATGCATAATGCGGTACCGCATTGAATTTGGCGAATGTAGTTCGTCCAAGCAAAGCATGATAGCCACTGCGGAAGGGGACGATGTCGAAGATTAACTCCTCGCTTCGGAAATTGTCCGGAGATCCGAAGACCACTTCCAATGTGATTGAGCCCATACAACAGGCCTCCACACTGGGTATGACACCCTTGAAGGTGGTTTTTGTGGGCTTGATCCTTGAGGGGTCAATGCCCATTTTGCGCACTGTATCCTGATAGAGCAGGTTAAGGCTGTTGCCACCGTCCATGAGGACTCTTGTGAGATGGAATCCGTCGATGATGGGGTCATGTACCAATGTGGCCGAACCGCCATGACGGATACTGGTAGGATGGTCCCTGCGATCGAAAGTGATCGGACAAGAGGACCATGGGTTGAATTTTGGGGTGACTGGCTCCATCGCATAGACGTCCCTTAGTGCATGCTTCCGTTCCCGCTTGGGTATATGGGCTGCGTATATCATATTCACTATTTTCACCTGGGGAGGGAATTTCTTCTGTCCTCCCGTGTTCGGCAGTCGGGGCTCCTCGTCGTCGTCGCTATGCAGCCCCTTTTCCTTGTTTTCGGCATTCAACTTGCCGGCCTGTTTAAACACCCAGCATTCCCTGTTGGTGTGGTTGGCTAGTTTATCGGGGGTGCCGTGAATTTGACATGAGCGATCGAGTATGCAGTCCAAACTGGACTAGCCCGGACTGTTTCTTTTGAATGGCTTTTTCCACTGTCCGAACTTAAAGCCTCTAAATCCGGCATTGACTACCGTGTCTTCGGCATTGTCGCCATTATTGCGACGCTTGTGTCTATTCTGTCGCGGCTTGTCGTTGCTATCCCTGGCGTCTGAATCGCTTGAGTTTTTGGGTGTGATGTTGCTGCAAGCCAGCCAGCTGTCCTCGCCCACGCAGAAGCGGGTCATGAGTGTCGTGAGGGCTGCCATGGACTTTGGCTTCTCTTGGCTGAGATGTCGGGCGAGCCATTCGTCGCGGATGTTTTGCTTGAAGGCTGCTAAGGCTTCGGCATCCGGACAGTCGACAATTTGGTTCTTTTTAGTTAGGAAGTGAGTCCAAAATTTCCTGGCTGACTCTCCGGGCTGCTGGGTTATGTGACTTAAGTCATCCGCATCCGGTGGTCACACGTAAGTGCCCTAGAAGTTATCGAGGAACGCGTCTACCAGATCCTCCCAACTACTAATGGAGCTTGCTGGCATGCTATTCAGCCAATGCCGAGTCGGTCCTTTGAGCTTAAGTGGTAGGTACTTTATGGCATGTAAGTCATCGCCGCGGTCCATGTGAATGTGGAGAAGAAAATCTTCGATCCATACTGCGGGGTCTGTTGTGCCATCGTATGATTCAATGTTTACAGGTTTAAACCCTTCTGGGAATTCGTGATCCATAACTTCATCGGTGAAGCATAGGGGGTGTGCGGCGCCTACGACGTAGTTCAAATGAGTTCGGTCTATTGTATTCGGCCCGGCCAGATTTTGGTTTATTGTATCCGGCGTGACGGTCATCATCACGTCTTGTGGCGCGCTCCCGCGATCCGTAGATCGATCTTGACTGTCCTGCTTTGTTTCCAATACATCTTGCAGGTCCTTCGTGTAACCCCGGGCCTTAGTATTATCGTTTGATTGGCGACGGGGTGCGGTCTGGACTTCGGGCTAGTACGCCGTTTTGTCGCGGCCATGGGGTGGCCGGTCAGCCGCATCATGCGCTGCCACCTCCTCGAGTTGAGGTAGCATCCTGCGCTTTGGGTACTTTTGCTAGGGCGCTCGAGTCCGTATTCCTCGGCAGCCAGGACCTCGGTCCATCTGTCAGTTAGCAGATCTTGATCAGCTTGGAGTTGTTGCTGCTTTTTCTTCAGGCTTTTTGCAGTGGCTATAAGCCGGCTTTTGAAGCGCTCCTGCTCGACGGGATCCTCAGGCACGATGAATTCTTCGTTGCCAAGGCTCACTTTGTCTTCAGAGAGAGGCATGTAATTATCGTCCTCTAATTCTCCATCAGTTGCCTATTCTTTAGGGCTAGATTGCCCATCCTCTTGCTCGGCCTGCTCGAAGCCTGGCTGGGCAGGATTGTCTTCATCTTCGGCACCATCCGGATTGTTATCTCTTGTGTCGGTATCGCTATTTTTGTTATGGCGGGGCTTCGAGCGGCGCCGATGACGCCATTGTCTGGATTGCTTCCCCAAGGGCTTATCTTCCATTGCCTCATCGCCATTGTTTTCTTTAGGGGTGTCCACCATGTAAATATCATATGATGAGGTGGCAGTCCAGTGCCCAATAGGCGGTAGTTCTTGTTCTTCTCCTACATCATCGTCCATACCGTCGATGTCTTCGGAGTCGAAGTCAAGCATGTCGGTTAATTCATCGACAGTGGCTATAAAGTGGGTGGTGGGTGGGAGACGAATTTCTTCGTCTTTCGGTCACCACTCGAGCCGGACATAGTTCAGCCAAGAATCTCCTGACAAGGAAAGAGACCCTAATGAGTTCAGCACATCACCCAAGGGCGAGTGCTGAAAAATATCTGCGGCGGTGAATTCCATGACGGGTGCCCAATCCAATTCGATAGGCACGGATGCACGCGGTTCAGATCCTATAGCTGAAGACGAGTCCAAGGGTCCGATGAGACCACCCTCACAGGAGGTGGGATCAGTGTTTGGATCCGACGCCGATGAGTGTGTGGCCTCCGTGGCGGGGTCCATCTGCCCGCCCTCGGGAGGCACGATCTGCTCCGGATCGATTCCCGGTGCCACCGCAGGCGCGATCTCCCGAATACTGTCCGGCGACAGATCAAAGTCATGCCCTTCGTGTCTATTCGACGCGCCTAGCATGGGATCGAATCCGTCGAAGATCAAGTCTCTGCGGATGTCCGCAGTATAGTTTAAGCTTCCAAACCTAACCTGATGGCTAGAGGCGTAGCTATCAATCTGCTCTAGATGGCCAAGCGAGTTGGCCCGCAGTATGAAGTCGCCGAATACGAAGATCTGTCCGGGAAGGAAAACCTCCCCGTAGACTGCGACGTTGAAGATGATTGAAGGAGCCATCAAGCCTTATCGCGACGACACGGTGGAACTCCCAATGAAAGCACCATGTCGGTGTCAAAACCGAAAGATCCCGGGTAGGGGGTCCTGAACTGTGCGTCTAAGGCTAATGGTAATAGGAGGCAGGGGACACGATGTTTTACCCAGGTTCAGGCCCTCTAGATGGAGGTAATGCCCTACTTCCTTCTTGATTGATCTTGATTATATGAGTATTACGAGAGTTGATCTACCAAGAGATTGTAGAGGCTAAACCTTAGAAGCTAGCCTATGATTATGATTGTTCTTCTTCTCCTACGAACTAAACCCTCCGGTTTATATAGACACCGGAGGGGGCTAGGGTTACACAGAGTCGGTTAGAGAGAAGGAAATCTACATATTCGAATATCCAAGCTTGCCTTCCACGCAAAGGAGAGTCCCATCCGGACATGGGACGAAGTCTTCGATCTTGTATCTTCATAGTCCAACAGTCCGGCCAAAGTATATAGTCCGACTATCCGAGGACCCCTTAATCCAGGACTCCCTCAGGGTGCACCACATTACCCAACACGCTCGATCCCCTTTGGCCGGACACACTTTCCTGGGTCATGCCTGTCCTCGGAAGATCAACACGTCGCAGCCCTACCTAGGCACAACAGAGAGGTCAGCACGCCGGTCTAAATCCTATGCGCGGAGGGGTCTGGGCCCATCGCCCATTGCACACCTGCACGTTGCAAACGCGGCCGGAAGCAGACCTAGCCCCCTTAATACAAGTGCAAGCCTACAGTCCTATCCAGCGCACGCTGCTCAGTCGCTGACGTCAAGGAGGCTTCGGCTGATACCACGACGCCAAGTGCCCATAACTGTTCTCGCGTAGCTGGTTAGTGCGTATAGGCCAATGGCCAGACTCAGATCAAATACCAAGATCTTGTTAAGTGTGTTATTATGAAGTGATCGCGAACGCCGACCAGGGCCAGGCCCACCTCTCGCCTAAGTGGTCTCAACCTGCCATGTCGCTCCGCCACAAAGATCCACACAGAGGGCCGTCGGAACAAAGGTCCTTTCAGCCCCCAATCCGTGAATCACTCGCGGGTACTCTACGAGTCGACCCAACTTTAGTCACATCATGTAATCTGTATAATATGTATATATGTATAAACCTGTGATCACCTCCCGAGTGATCATGAAACGATAGTATAGCATGGCAGACAAACAAGAATGTAGGGCCACAGATGGAATACTAGCATCCTATACTAAGCATGTAGGATTGCAGTTAAAGGTAACAACAGAAGTAGCAAGGACAGGCTATGCATCAGGATAGGATTAAGGGAAAGAAGTAACATGCTACACTACTCTAATGCAAGCAGTAGAGAGGAGAATAGGCGATATCTGGTGATCAAGGGAGGGGGCTTGCCTAGAAGCTCAGCCGAGAAGGAGGGGTCGTCAACACCGTAGTTGTACTGGGTAGCAGCGGCGTCGGTCTCGGTGTCTAGCGAGAGAAGAGGGGGAAGAAACAATAGATATAAAATCAAACATATGCATGACGATGCATGACATGACAATGAATGGTGCTAGGTGTGCCCTAACGCGGTAGTACGTGATACCGGCGTAGGGGGGAAACATCCGGGAAAGTATTCCCGGTGTTTCGCGTTTTCGGACAGATGAACCAAAGGGGGAAAGTTGCGTGTTTGCTATGCTAGGGATGTGTGGCAGACGAACAGGCTATGTATTCGGATTATACTCGTCGTTCTGAGCAACTTTCATGTACAAAGTATTTTCATCCGAGTTACGGATTATTTTATATCATTTTCTAAAGTTTTAATCATTTTCTGATTTTAATTATTTATTTAAATTCGAATTATCCAGAATAGTAAATGATGATGTAAGCATGACATCAGGGTGACGTCAACAGGTCAACTAGTTGGTTGACCAGTCAAACTAGAAAGGTGGGTCCACTAGGACCCACATGTCATTGTCAGGGGCACTAACAGGGGGTTTAGACTAACTAAATGGGTTAATTAGCGGGTGGGGCCCAGTAGTCAGTGAGAGATTAACTTTTTAATTAACTAATTTAATTAATTAGCAATTTATCTATTTATTTTTATTTGTTTATGGTGTGGGGCCCGCATGTCACGGACACAGGGGAGCCACGTCAGCGCTGACCGAGGTCAACGGGTCAACGGGGCCCACCCGTCAGCGACACAAGGGGGCCCACGCGTCAGGCCAGTTCAGCGACGATCGGCGACTCGTCGGAATCATGCCGGCAAGCTCATTCGTGGCGGCGCGTCCTCGGGCATCGTCGGAAATCGCCCACGGGGCATCATTTTGGTCGCGGTCGGGCGCGTTAGAACGGCAAGACGATGACGCGTCGATTGGTGGTGGTTTCGCAGGCTGCGGTGGCCAGAGAGGAGCAGTATGACATCACCAGCGGTGGGGTGTCTCGGGCGAGCAACGGCAACAGCGAGGCGGTGCGCTACTGGGCAAACGGAATGGGTAGTCGGACCCTACTCGACGCGGTGAGTTCAACGGAAACATGCCCCTGACCATTTGGTCACCAGAGTTTCACAGGCGACGAGATCCACGGCGCTGCGTGCGGGAGCTTCGGCGGCAGCTAGTTAGGGCACGCGTGTGAGCAAACGGGGAGGAAGCGGGGGCTCACCGAGCGGCACACACGGTGGCCCTTGGGGTTTAGTAGCAGCATAGGGCATCACCGGAGTTGGTGAAAAGCTGCGGCGAAGCTTGTCGGAGCAGAGGAGGAAGACGGTGGTGTCGTGGGCGTTGTGGGGCTCGATCCAGCCATGTAGTTGAAGCAGAGGAGCGAGGCGGAGCTATTGGACTCGTCGGAGAGGTGAACGGGCGACGGTGGTCGCGTCTACTGCGAGCGGCGGCGAGGTAGGCGCTCGGCCATGGCAGAGAGCGAGGAGTGTCAAGGTGGATCTGAGGGGAGAGGGAGAGGCCGAGAGGGAGCATGAGGTGAGTGGGAGATGGGATCGAGGAGGCGGGGCACTGGCGATCTTATCCCCTCGACGGGGACGGCGAGGTGGTGAGATGGGGACGTGCCCCTGTTCTTCCTGTTCATGGGGTGGTCGGAGGAACAGGGCGTGGGGAAGGAGGTGACAGGGGGACGGGGGAGTGGGCCGACCCGGATGGGCCGGTTGGCTGGCTGGCTATTGGCTAGCTGGGTCATTCGGCCCAGGGAGAGGGGGGGTCTTTTCCTTTTTTGTTAGTTTTGTTTTCTATTTTTGTGTTTTCTTTTCTTTTCTTTATTTTACTTTTCTGTTTTATTTAATTTAGGGCATTTAAGTATTTTATAAAATTGTGTCTTCTACACCATAATTACCTATGCCATATTTGGCACTGTCCGAACAATTTTATTTCAACTTTTGAAAACTTTGGTTGTTTTTCACTAATTCATTTTTGAATTTGAAATGTTTTGAACTAACACGTGATTAGCAACAGTAACGGAGGTGAAGTGGCATCATTTGCAGAGTTTCATTGTAGCATAATTATCCGGGCATTACAAATCTCCTCCACTACAATAAATCTCGTCCTGAGATTTAGGAGGTAAAAGGAAACAGTGCAGGGTATTCATCACGCAGGCTATCCTCGCGTTCCCAAGTGGCTTCATCTTCAGAATGGTGCGACCACTGGACCTTGAGGAACTTGATCGCCTTCTGACATGTGCAGCATTCAGCTTGGTCGAGAATGCGGACCGGATGCTCTTTATAGGATAGGTCCTGTTGCAATTCGAGCACTTCATGATCCACTGCTCGGATTGGGTCCTTGAAGCAACGGTGGAGTTGTGACACATGGAACACATCGTGAACCTGAGAAAGGTTGGACGGAAGCTATAGTTGATATGCCACTTTTCCACGCCTTTCAAGAATAGTGAATGGACCAATATAGTGAGGATCTAGCTTGCCCTTGATCCCGAAGCGGTGAGCACCCTTCATTGGTGTAACTCCAAGATAAGCCTTTTCGCCAGGTTGATAGACCATGTCTTTGTGATGGCAGTCATACTGACTTTTCTGACATAACTGAGCAGTCTTAAGATTCTCGTAAATAATGTGGACTTGTTCTTCGGCATGTTGGATAATATCCGGACCGAAGAGTGGACGTTCCCCGGTTTCTGGCTAGTTCAGAGGGGTTCGGCACTTTTGTCCATATAGCACTTCGAAGGGGGCCACTTCAGACTAGCTTGATAGCTATTGTTATAAGAGAACTCATCATACAGGAGGGATTCCTCCCATTTCTTGCTGAAGGAAATAACACAAGCTCGAAGCATGTCTTCGAGAACTTGGTTGACACGTTCAACTTGCACTTGCGACTGATGATGAAATGCGGTACTGAATGATAGATGGGTTCCCATAGCTTCTTGGAAACTTGCCCAGAATCTTGAAGTGAACAAGCTGCCACGGTCCGAACTGATAACTAGTGGAATATCGCGAAGTGAAACAATTCTGGATATGTACAGAGTTGCAAGCTGACTAGCAGTGATCATTTCTTTGACCGCCAGAAAATGTGCAACTCTAGAAAGCCGGTCAATGACGACAAGAATAGCATCATTACCTTTCTGCGACTTGGGAAATCCAGTGATGAACTCCATTTCAACATGGTCCCATTTCCATTCAGGAATAGAGATAGGTTGCAGAGTTCCAGCAAGCCTTTGATGTTTTGCTTTGATACGACGGCAAACGTCACATTCAGCAACATAACAAGCAATATCTTGCTTCATATTTGACCACCAGAATCTTTGACGAATGTCTTGGTACATCTTGGTGCTACCGGGATGAATAGATAACGGAGTGTCATGAGCTTCTTCCATAACTTCCTTAGTCATATCCTTGTTTTTCTCTGCACATGGCACCACTAGGCGGCCTTTGAAGTACAAAGTTCCATCATCAGCAACAGTGAAGAATGAGGGATTTCCTTCTGCGTGGTAGCGTTTAATCTTCTCAACTTGAGAGTCATACTTCTGAATTCTCTTGATGGATTCCAAGAGATCTGGTTCGACAACCAGGGTATTGAGGGAACCCTGGGTAACAACACGGAGGTTCATCTTGCGAAACTCCTTAGGAGGGGGAGCGAGTGCACCCGGAGGAACAATATGGAGGTTCAGCCTTCTGAATTCTTCAACAAGCGAGGGCTGAACTTTTCGAACCTGGAGGTGGTTGTAGTAAGACTTGCGGCTCAAGGCATCAGCCATTACATTAGCCTTGCCTGGTGTATAGGAAATACCCAAGTCAAAGTCTGCAACAATCTCCATCCATCTCTGCTGACGAAGGTTCAGGTCTGGCTGAGTAAAGAGATATTTCAGACTTTGGTGGTCAGTGAAGATCTCGCAACGATTACCGAGAAGGTAATGTCACCATTGCTTTAGTGCATGAATGACAGCAGCAAGCTCGAGGTCGTGAACTGGGTAGTTCTCTTCATGAGGGCTCAATTGGCGAGAGGCATAAGCAATCACTTTGCGGCCTTGCATTAGGACACGGCCTAATCCTTGACGGGAAGTGTCGCAGTAAATGATGAAGTCCTTCTTAGTATCAGGCAGAGCAAGCACTGGAGCAGAAATCAGCTTGTCTTTGAGTGCCTGGAAACTTTCCTGACATTTGTCTGTCCATTGGAACTTGACGCCCTTATGCAACAGGTTAGTCAGAGGCCTGGCGATCTTGGAGAAGTTCTCGACAAATCGACAGCAATAGCTGGCGAGTCCGAGAAAACTTCTGACTTGCTTGACATTCTTCGGAGGAGTCCATTCGAGAATAGCCTGGACTTGTTCAGGGTTGACGGCAATACCATCCTTAGAGATGACATGCCCAAGATAGGTTACTTCGGGTAGCCAGAATTCACATTTGGAGAATTTGGCATATAGTTGATGCTCTCGTAGCTTTTCCATCACAAGACGAAGATGTTCAGCATGTTCTTCTTCATTCTTGGAAAATACCAGGATATCATCCAGATAAACCACGACAAACTTGTCGAGGTAATCCATGAATATATAGTTCATCAGACGAGAGAAGGTGGGTGGAGCATTGGTTAAGCCGAAAGACATGACGGTGTACTCATATAAACCATATCGAGTCACGAAGGCGGTCTTTGGGATATCCTCTTCACGAACACGGATCTGGTGGTAAACCAACCTCAAGTCGAGTTTAGAGAACACTGATGAACCAGCCAGTTGATCATACAGATCATTGATCCGAGGAAGAGGATATTTATTCTGAATGGTAGCTTGGTTTATAGGACGGTAGTCTTGGACTAATCGGTTTGTCCCATCCTTCTTCTTGACAAAGAGAGAAGGTGCTCCCCAAGGAGAGCAACTTGGGCGAATGAAACCTTTGCGAAGAGATTTGTCGATTTCCTCCTTAAGCTCAATGAGTTCATGCGGTGGCATATTGTAGGGTCGTTTGGCTATAGGAGTGGTGCCTGGTTTCAAGTCGATGATGAATTCGATAGCTCTAGCAGGGGGAATCCCTGGAAGTTCTTCAAGAAAGATGTCGAGGAATTTGCGCATGACGGGAATGTTTTCAATGCCCTCGAGTGGTGCAGCGTTCAATGCATTCAATGCATAAAGCCTTGCCTCGGCATTCTGAACCAGACGAGCATTGTAGCTTATTATTTCATCAGAAGGGTGTAGTAGATGGACGGTCTTGGTGGCGCAAACTATAGAAGCAGTATGTGCTTTCAACCAATCCATTCCTAGAATGAGATCAATGTTACAGGACTTTGGTACGATGGCAGAGGCAAGGAATTCCAGTCCTTTGATTTCAACGGGAACGTCGTGACTAACCATAGAGGTTTGACATTGGCCCGCAGGGGTGTGTACCACTAGCGGAGTGTTCATCTCTTCGTATTTAATGCCATGCATGAATGCAAATTCTACTGATATGAACGAATGCGATGCTCCTGTATCAAATAAAACGGATGATGGTACTGAAATTACAAGGAGTGTACCCATCACAGTAGCAGGCTGGTCTTGAGCTTCATTGAGATCAACGTGGTAGGCATGAACACGACCATAAGACTTGGCATTGTTGTTGCGGGGGTGGTTGTTTCCATGGCTAGTTGCGGGAAGGGCCAGTTGATTTTGATTCTGATTGCAGTCCCTGGCACGGTGAGCTGGTTGACCACACTTGTAGCACAGGACATTATTGGGAGTGGGAACAGGAGCTCGGGGTGGTGGAGCTGGAAGTCTTGGCTGCCTAGATGGAGGAGGAGGCAGACGCGATGCAGCATAGGACTGCCTTGGGACAGGTGCAGCTGGCTGGTACATGCTGTTGGGAATCCATATCTTACGCTTCTGCGAGGGCAGGCCCAAAGATGAGCCTGTGTCACGATTGCACCTGTGAGAGCTCTGGTGTTCCTGAAGACCAGTTTCGACATTGATGGCCTTGTTCACCAAGGTGGCGAAATTGGCAAAGTCATGCACTAGCAGTGCGAGCATGATGTCAGCTTGTAGTCCATCATGGAACTTCTCCTGTTTGCGAGCATCAGTTGCAATGTCCTCTTCAGCATAGCGGAACAAGTCTAGAAACTCCTGCTGATAAGCTTCCACAGTTTTGTTACCCTGGGTGAGGTTGCGGAACTCACGCTTCTTCCGGTCCATGACTCCCTGAGGAATGAATCGGGCACGGAAAGCAGCTTGGAAATCTGGCCAGGTGATGATTGTTCCAGCTGGCAGAGTATGCATGTGGTTGTCCCACCATTGAGCTGCGGGTCCCTTCAGAAAGAAGGAAGCAAAGGTGACATAGCGGGCAGGGGCTACATGAGCAGACTCCATCTCATAGGTGATGTCATGGAGCCAGTCATCAGCATCCAACGGCTGAGTTGAGCTCCGGTACATAGTTGGGTTGAGGCGCATGAAATCCTGCAGAGTCACTTGGGTTGGCTGCTAGTTCATATTGGGGAAAGGGAACTGAGCCATCATATTCTCCATGAACTGGCGATTCATCTCGAGCTGTTGGATCATACCAGCCATGTACTCAGGCTGTGGTGGGGCGTTGCCACCATGACCACCTGGTCTAACCATCCTGCTAATATATAACAGGGGTAGTTCAGCATTGAGGAATTTGCAAGAACAAGAATCATTCATGATGAAACATGCATAATGAAAGGAGCACGATAGATACTACATAGTAGTCGGCATATCTTACAAAAGGGATCATGCATAGAGTTCAGTACACAGAGTTCAGTACATCGACTAAAGACATCATAGGCGGCACGCAGGCTCGCGGCGAATGCATCTAACACTAACAAGCAAGCCTACATCAGTCCCAGGAGGAACTGTGGAGGTAGGTGTAGCCTGAAAGCTGGTAGTGTCGCATCGGGAACTCCACGTCAGCAACCTGGGATCCGCAGATACTCTGGTGCAGAACCCGACATTCAGGTGGCAGAAGAGGACCAAGTGTGGGAGAGTAGCCTCCCACCTCTGGCCAACCGACACCGTCGGGCATCACGGTCCTGGCTGGGTAGATCGCAGAACGCGACAGATCACCAGATCGCACAAGGGGGTACAGCAGTGTCAGAGCACTGTAAACGTGTTGGCGGGTGGTGTACAACTCGTGTCGAAGAGCTCTGTTAGCTCGGTCCAGCCCATCAGCATGCAGAACCAGGCTCTTATGGTGGAAGGGCTCTCGGGTGACAGTGGAGTAGGCAGAAGTGCGTGTAGTATCCCTCCGCACCAACGTCGGATGCGATAGTAATGTGCCTGAAAGGGGAAGTGTCCAACGCCCGATACTCTCCACAAAGACGTGTCAGAGCAGCATAGGAAACATCATGGACTGCCATCTCGATGGTCACTCCAACACCATGAGCAGTGTGCAGCACAATAGTGGAGTCATACTCCCGAGAGTAGAGGTGGACGATGGCACGGTACTGCTCCTGGTTAAAGTTATGGTACTCCTTGTAGACGGTGTACTCAAGGTGCCAGCGATAATCCAGATAGGTCATCATCTCAGCTAGCACAGCAGGTGATCCCGAGGCACCAATGGTCGTCGTGTGGCGCACGACCTGCCTCGTGGGTTCCATCTGAAAACAAAGATGTTTCAATGGAGTCAAATGGCAATGTGGGTATTATTCAAAATGCTATCCTACAGAACAACTATGGCTTATGCAACTTTGGCGTGAATGATGTAACTGGATCCTAATGTTAGAGTTAGTAAATTCGTTTAACCCGAGTAGAAGAGAGTTCAGAGCCCTAGAGTAAAGGTCGATGAGTAAAAGATCCTAATACCACCCAATGGCGACGTGGGCCCGTAAGGCACACAGCCAAGTTAGTAAAAGTTTTGTAGTGACTAGACTCGACTTTGGCCAAGGAGTGTGGAAGGGGGATTCCTACAGGCAGTCGGCTCTGATACCAACTTGTGACGCCCCCGATTCAATCATACACTAATCATGCACGCAAACGTGTACGATCAAGATCAGGGACTCACGCGAAGGTATCACAACACAACTCTAAAACATAAATAAGTCATACAAGCATCATAATACAAGCTAGGGGCCTCGAGGGCTCGAATACAAGTGCTCGATCATAGACGAGTCAGCGGAAGCAACAATATCTGAGTACAGACATAAGTAAAACAAGTTGCCATAAGATGGCTAGCACAAACTGGGATACAGATTGAAAGAGGCGCATGCCTCCTGCCTGGGATCCTCCTAGACTACTCCTGGTCGCCTTCAGCGGCCTGCACGTAGTAGTAGGCACCTCCAGTGTAGTAGGAGTCATTGTCGATAGTGGCGTCTGGCTCCTGGGCTCCAACGTCTGGTTGCGGCATCCAAGAAGAAGAGGGAAAAGGGGGGAAAAGGGGAGCAAAGCAACCATGAGTACTCATCCAAAGTACTCGCAAGCAAGTATCTACACTACATATGCATGGCTATATGTGTAAAGAGGCAATATCGGTGGACTGGACTGCAGAATGCCAGAATAAGAGGGGGATAGCTAGTCCTATCGAAGACTACACTTCTGGCAGCCTCCGTCTTGCAGCATGTAGGAGAGAGTAGATTGAAGTCCTCCAAGTAGCATCGCATAGCATAATCCTACCTGGCTATCCTCCCCTCGTCGCCCTATGGGAAAGCAATCATCAGGTTGTCTATGGAACTTGTCTGGGTGTGTTTTATTAAGTATCCAGTTCTAGTTGTCATAAGGTCAAGGTATAACTCCGGGTCGTCCTTTTACCAAGGGACACGGCTATTCGAATAGATAAACTTCCCTGCAGGGGTGCACCACATTACCCAACACGCTCGATCCCCTTTGGCCAGACACACTTTCCTGGGTCATGCCCAGCCTCGAAAGATCAACACGTCGCAGCCCTACCTAGGTACAACAGAGAGTCAGCACGCCGGTCTAAATCCTATGTGCGCAGGGATCTGGGCCCATCGCCCATTGCACACCTGCATGTTGCGAATGCGGCCAAAAGAAGACCTAGCTCCCTTAATACAAGTGCAGGCTTACAGTCCAATTCGACGCGCATGAAAGAGCTAGTTATCGACTAGAGGGGGGTGAATAGGCAATTTTTATGGAAGTCTTCAAAACATGGGACTTTCGAAGACAAACAATAGAAATGACACTATTCGTATATAGCGGAAGGTAGACTACACTAGACAAGCCATAGTCAAGTATTCAATGAAGTGAAAGCACGAAGACTATCAGCAGCTAGGCAGTATGGATCAAGATGGAAGATAGTATGAAGCCAATCAGGACAAGTAGTCACACAGTGAAGTCAGACAGATAATGCAAGCAGGCAATGACTTCACGAAGACAAACTGTAAGTAAAGAGAAGTGAGACAAAGAACCAGTAGCTTCGGGAGGAGAGAGATTTGTTCGACCAGTTCCAGTTGTTGTGACAACTGTACGTCTGGTTAGGTAGGCTAAGATTTAACTCAGAAGACCGTGTCTTCACCTTATTCCCCTTGAGCTAAGGACACCTAGTCCCCGCCCAATCACTCTGGTAAGTCTTCAAGGTAGACTTCCAAACCTTCACAGACTTCATTCACCGGCAATCCACAATGACTCTTGGATGCTCAGAACACGACGCCTAACCGGCTGGAGGATTCACCGTCCTCAAGTGTAACAAGTCTTCACATCACACGGACAGAAAGACTTCACTGATGCCAAACACTCTTTGGGCTCTGGGTGGTTTGGGCTTTGTCCTCGCAAGGATTCTCTCTCAAGTGCTTCGGAGGTGGGTTGCTCTCAAACGACAAAAGTCATGTACTAACTCTGAGCAGCCACCAATTTATGGTGTAGGGGGTGGGCTATTTATAGCCACTGGGCAACCTGACCTAATTTGTCCGAAATGACCCTGGGTCACTAAGCAACTGACACGTGTCACAACGGTCAGATTTCAAACACACGCGGCAGCTTGACTTGGGCTACAAGTAAAGCTGACTCATCCGACTCTGGATAAGATTTGCTCTCATTGTCTTTGCTCGAAGACATAGGATTTGGTTGAGCATCACTTCAGTCACTCTGACTTTGTTCATTTGGACCCCACTTAATAGTACGGTGGTTCCTATGACTCAACAAAGAAGAAAAGGAAACAACAAAACAACTAAGTCTTCGCGCTCCACAGTCTTCACGCGATGTCTTCTCATGTCATAGTCTTCAACGTGAATAGCTTCACAGACCACCATTGTCTTCAATGTCTTCACACATTTTTAGGGGTCATATCCGATAGGTAAACCGAATCAATGAGGGACTACTACCTGTGTTATCCTGCAATTCTCACAAACACATTAGTCCCTCAACCAAGTTTGTCATCAATACTCCAAAACCAACTAGGGGTGGCACTAGATGCACTTACAGTCTCCCCCTTCTTGGTGATTGATGACAAACTAGTTGAAGTTTTCAACGGGGATAAAAAGTATGTGAAATTGTAGAGGATGAGGATATTGTCTTCATAGATGGCAAAAAGGCTCCCCCTGAAGATGTGCATACAAATGTTTTGCGTTGGAATGCAAATGCACATCCCAGGTTGTACTTGTGGAGATCCTCTTCACCATATGAAGACAATACATCATGCATGAATAGATACATAGGAATAATGACATGCATAATGAAAAATGGACGTCTGCGGAATGACTTCATGTGGGATTTATCATCGCACATGCGGAATTTATCTTTGCATCACAGAATAGTAGAAATGGTAGCAGAAGACCATCAAGTTTAAGTGTTACAACTCAAAGAACCAAATGTATCAAAAGCGGGAGTTGTAGACACTAGACAAAAGTATAGCAACCACCCATATGGACCCGCTTGAAGCCTATCAACATATGCTTCTCCCCTTTTGTCAGTAAGGACCAAAAAGGTTTGAAGACATAGTTTCTACTGGTTCCCATGAGTGGGAGAGGCAGCAGGGTCGTCGTTGAGGTTTGGTGGTGCAGACGAACTTGGTGCAGTGTCGATACATGTCGAAGTCGGAGGTGGTGAAGTAGCATCATCGGCGTCATCAAGGACTCTGGCATTTATAGTTCCCACGGAGGAGGAGCACTCTGAATCTTCGAGGGATGGAGTTTGACGCAATACAGCATTCTTGGGAGGAGTGGTGTCGAACTTGAATCTATCTATGAAGCCATCGTCTTGAAGATCAGCTTCAACACTGAGCAATGTCAAACTCTTCCAGGACCGCCGACAAGTTTCATGAGGGACAAAGGCATTCTTGGTGGCAAGGTTGCGAATGCGATTGATATCCACCAAGAGGCTTTGCATCTGACGCTTTAGACAGTAGTGATGCTTGTCATGTTTCTGATGCAAGGCCACGAGAAGCTCTCGGTGATTGAGCACACGAGATCGCTTCCGAGGCCTTGGAGCAATAGTGCTTTCCATGGCTTCAGTACGTGCACGACGAGTATTGACAACAAGCCGATAAACACGAGAAGCAACCTGAACACCTTCAACATGCTGAGAGAAACTCTGACGATCGGCATTGTGATGATAAATTGCCTCCTTGGCAGGCTCTAGGTAAATGGCTTCGACGGACATATCAACCTCTGGTAGAAAAATAAGATGGTTGCGTGCAGAGGGCTGATAGTCAATAGCAGAGTGAAGCTTGATCAGTTGCATAACCCATGGAGCATAGAATTTCAGACCAAATATGTCTGAGCTAGATGCAGCAAATTGGCGAATGAATAAGTCCTGAGCATTGAAGCTGATGCCTTTGAAAATATAGAAGACCAATGTCTTCATTGCGCCTTCTAGCTTTGCTAAGGAAGAATGTCCTTTGATGGACCATAGAGTTCGCCTGATAATGTGATAGATGGTGCGGGGCAGATACTCTAGGTCTTCAACAAATAATTCCTTGGGATATTCAGCTTCCTGCGGCAGTGGCTTCATCATACTCAGCATTTGGCTCATATTGGGCTCAGGCTTCTGAAAGATGCTTTTCCAATGCATTGCGGTGATGCTGACAACCAGGTTCATAAAGTTCACCTGGAGTGGACAGGCCAGTAAGCTCAATGAGATCAAGAGCTTTGGCTTCATGATGGACATTGCCTGTCATCCACTCAAGGACCCATGTCTTCGGATCCCTGTTGTAGCCGCGAATGTGGAGAGTTGCATATAATTGTAGCAGCAGCTCTTCATTCCAATTCTCCTTATCTGTCACAAAATGGAGAAGCCCTGCATCTCGGAAATAGTCAAGGGCTTCTTCTAAGCAGGGTAGGCCAGCAATGGCTTCGGAATCCAAACGCATTTGAGGAAATATGCACCCTTGATTGTATAGAACACAAGAGTAATAGCTGCGCTGCTGATAACTCCAGAACCGATCAGATGAAAATCTTGGCTTGGAATATGGGTTCTTGGGTCTGTCGAAGAAGTGTTGTGTGCAATGAAGCCATTGGCATTGAATGATCCTGGCGCAGATGCAGTACCTGGAAACCTTGGCAGCCTCGGCTTTGGCTTCTGAACCTGTGGACTGTGCTCCACATGATAATCAAACTGTGGTCCGGGAGCAGGCGGAGGAACCAAAATTGGCCATCTAACAGTGACAAGCTCGCCTTGGTAAAATGCTTGCTCAATAGTGGGTGGCCTTGGTAGCGGAACAGGAGCAGTGGCATTAGCAAGGGCGTCGGGCTGCACATTTGTTGTAGGTGCATCATTGGCTTCATGCACAGTATTCATTGCAGGCGCCACATTATCTTCAGCCATGACAACATCATTGGCTTTAGTTGTGTTGTTGGTGGCCGCCTCAGGATTTTCAACCTCCACTTGAGTAGCTGGAGGGTCGGGCACAGACACGTTCTCCTCGAGAACATCTTCTTGGTTGTTAGGGGGTGTGGCAACACGTCCTTCTTCTTGACGGGGTTCTTGATTTTCCTCGGCTGATGCAGCCGATAAGTCTTTAGCAACATTTGCTTCAAACGTAGAGACATTCGCAGAAGGAGTGGCTTCAGGAAATTCTAGCTGTGCTGCCATATTGGGTTGCACTTCTCCTTCTGTAACACTCGACGGAGCAACTTGTGGCCTTGGTCCTTTGCGAAGCCTGCGAAATGCGGTGACGCCTTTGGAGTAGGAGTGGGATGGACCACATAGTCATCGTCATCATCAAGCACTGGATTGGTGACTTGAGGTGGGGGAGTTCGAGGTGAATCTTGACTTGGTGTAGCTGGTTGGGGGCGATCAGCCCATGAGGCATCCTGAGCGATTGGCGTCAAAGGACGACCAATACTGATGAGTTCGTTGGTCGTGAGAACAGGCGATCATACCATTGGGCGCTCGATCTGAGGAAGGACTTCATCATCAACTACATTGTTGTGGGGACCAATGTCTTTAGCCGTGATGGGGTCAACGGCTGGAACTTCTTCAGCTTCAGGAGCCTCTATGGAAGCAGGCTCATGAACTATCAACTGACGCTCTTGGTGTTTGGATGCAGGACATGCAAAAGCAATGGGCTCGACAACGAGGGGCTCTGTGGGAGCAGCCCGATCTTTCTTCTTGCTTTTTCTTTTCTTGGTGGGTGGTGGTGCATCATCAGTGGTGTTCCTGAGTTTGCGCTTTCTGGCTTCGGCTTCAACTGCCCTAGTTTTCTTCTGTTATGAAGCCACTGTGGGGACCTTAGGCTTCGAGCCTATCATGCTGGCAGGGAAGACAATGTGAGCTTCTTCCCGCCTTGGTACTTCAGTTTGGGCCATAGCAGGCTTCTTCTTCTTGGCAGCTAGCTTGGGGTCGATGCCAGGACGCCCAAGTGCCTTGTGCTCCTCAGCTTCATTGTAAGCTTGAACACACTTGGCAGCTAGATTCTTCATGCACTCTCTTGAACCTTTGGCTTCTTCGCGCTTCTTGTGAAATGCCTCCTTGAGGTCATGCAGCATCAGCTTGAAGTTTTGAACATCAGCAACGCTGAGCTTGGCCACATGCTTCTTGAATTGTTCTTTCTCAAAATCAATTTTGGTCTTCAGTTTAACAATCCGCTGAGCCAGAGCCAGCTCAGGAGCAATGGCGCCTTGGAAGGCGACGCTGATGCCAATTGGGAGCTGAAGATCATCAAAGCTGAGATTGGGGTTGTCAAACCACTCATCAATGAAATTATCCAGAATGTTTACGTTGAAGAGGGGCAGATCATTGAAGATCTCCGCCTCTTGCTTGCTCTTTATCAGCTGCTCAAGAGCATCATCTCCACACTCATCATCTGATGACAGATCAATGGCTTCGATTTTGTTCCTCAGAATGGCAGCAGGTGTCAGGGCTTGACCAGAACTTTGAACATTTTTCTTCTGTGTCTTCTCTCTCTTCTTGGAGATGTGAGAGAGATCTTCATAATTGTTACTTGGAGCTGGAGGGGCAGTTACCAATGGCTTCACTCGAGAAGCTTTTGGTGCTGCAGAAGGTTTTGAAGCCTTAGATTTCTTTTGCCTCTGCAGCTTAGGAGGAGGAGCTGGTGCATCATCAGAGTCAGCATCATCACCAGAATGATCCACATTTGCTCCTTGAACGGCAATGTGAGTGATGAGGCCTTCAAGGTTGTAGAAGGGGCCGATTCTATTTTCATTGGCTTCAAGGGTGCCATCTTTCTGAGGAGCAGACGGACCTAGGTTGAAATCAAGTCCGAATGCCTTCTTGTTCTTCACAGCAGAGTCTTCGGTGAATTTGAAGTTGCGCTTGAACAGATTGTCTTCGCGACACCACAACAGAGATGAAGGGTATGCATCCTCTGGCTGTGGTCCGCGAACCATGCACGGGCAGAAGCCTTGTTCAATAGCTTCAGTCTTGGACCTGGGAGGAAGATTTTTGTATAGTATATCTCCCCAGGGTCACTTGATGGCATTCTTCTCGGCATACTCTTCTTTGACGAATCTGTACTTGAACCATTCATCTGCCCAGTATCTTCGAATCCATTGGATCTGATTCTTGCGTTCACCATAAGTTTCCTCTGGGTCTGTCTTGTACATCTCGTGTAGATCTGGTGGCAAATCCTTGGAAGTATTCCCAGGGCGCTGTCTGCCACCCTTTCTAACTGACTTCTCTGTAGCCATGAATCTTAACCTGAAAGGCTTCAGAACTAGCAAGGGCTTTCGGCGGCTAGTCAAACAAGAACTGGCTTCAGGAGATTTTATGTGACTCTGTAAGAATTCTGCAAATAAATGCAGACTATGAGAACCAAGGGATTCTCCCACGGACATGTACCTGTGACAGCAATGGAGGTGCGAGGGAAGGGGAAGAGGTCATATACATTCTCATAAGATTTTGAAGATAAATCAGTTTGAAGACATTGACCTCATAAAGCGAAGACATTCACTTATTTGTTGAGAGTTGGTTCCAGATTTGTACGAATCCAAGAATAAGTACAAGTGAGGAATCTAACTTGTAGAGAAGCATAAGTGAATAGACTAGGCATAGTATGAGATGCAGAAAGAGATAGATTCAACTTTGGAGATCTTGAAACCGCTTTGGTGAATAGGGATGAATCTATCAGATCAAAAAGACGGTAAAAAGTGAGTTTTAATTACCGCACGAAGAACTGCTAGACAGAGCGAAGTTGGAGGCCGAGCAGTTCGATCTTCCGTGCCCTAACTTGGCGACGGAAGACACCTACGGCGGCGGTGGAGAAGACGAGGTCCGCGGCCAGTGTGAGGACGGCGTTGGTGAAGTCGCGGCAGCTAAGCGCTTCGTCGCCGGCGTCGTCGAGAGCTAGTGGTGGTGCTAGGGTTTGCGATAGGTGGCGAGGTGGAAGAAATATTTTGACCATGACGTGATGGGTATTTATAAGGAAAGGGAGAGCACAACACAATTATGCAGGTGCCCCTGGCGGTTCACATCTGAATGGCACGTGGCAAGCATGCAACACCTTGAAAGTTGTTCCATGTTCCCACGCACGCCTGGATTGTCGGGGTGGTCGTTCCGAATTCTCTGGCTTTCAGGCAATAAGGATATAGCATTAAAAACGGATATAAAAGTTTGTCAGATTGACTTCAGCTGACAAGGTCTCAGTGAAGACAATCGACAGTTTTCAATAGAATGCATATGATTTGGACAGATAGAGTTGAGGTAGAAGCATAGATAGGTTAGGGTCCGATCACATTCACTTAGATCAAAAGATTCAGCACGAAGCCATAGCTATAAGTGAATGTTGTAGAGGATAGAACACAAATATGTATATAACTAGTATAAGACCAAATCAACAAGATGAATATAAACTTGAATATAAGTCAGGGATGAAGACAAATCAAATACGAAGACTTTGCAATCATAACGCCAAGGGAAACACTTCAAACAAATGTTTGGTGGTGGCGTTACCCACCATATAGGAAGTATTAGACCCAAACACGGCGCACAATTATCGTGGCGCTCCGAAGTAAAATTCCGCATTAACGTATTCACACTTAGAGTGTATGTCTTCATTGAAGATATACATTACTTCATGTGTTGCACATCTAAGTCATCAAAATGCATAAGTGTTAGGATGTGTGCACAATCACAGGACATTTGAGGATTCCAAGATATTTAGCTCACACCGCAACTTGCAAAACCTTTTCTCATCCAAGGGCTTCGTGATGATATCGGCCAATTGCTCTTCAGTGTTGACGTGAATGATATCAATATCTTCCTTCATGACATGATCTCTGAGAAAGTGATGATGAATTTCAATGTGCTTTGTCTTCGAGTGTTGAACTGGGTTGTTGGCAATCTTGATGGTGCTCTCATTGTCGCAGTAGAGTGGCACATTCTTCAGGTGGATACCATAGTCCTTGAGAGTTTGCTTAATCTAGAGAAGCTGAGCACAGCAAGATCCAGCAGCAATGTATTCGGATTCAGCAGTGGAGAGAGATACGCAGTTCTGCTTCTTTGAAGACCAACAGACAAGAGATCATCCCAGAAAGTGACATGTCCCTGATGTGGACTTGCGGTCAACCTTGTCACCAGCATAATCAGCATTTGAGAATCCAACTAGATCAACCTCTGAGCCCTTTGGATACCATAATCCTAGTGTTGGGGTGTAAGCCAAATATCGAAGAATTTGCTTCATAGCTAAGTGATGCGATTCCTTTGGTGCCGCTTGGAATCGGGCACACATGCAAACACTAAGCATTATATCTGGCCTAGATGCACATAAATAAAGCAAAGAACCAATCATGGAGCGGTATACCTTTTGATCGAACTCTTTACCATTGGCGTCGGGACCCAGATGACTTTTAGTTGGCATTGGCGTCGTGTATCGTTTGCAGTCTTGCATTCCAAACTTCTTCAGGCAATCTTTGAGGTATTTTTCTTGAGATATGAAGATGTCGTTGCGTTGCTGGCGGATTTGGAGACCCAGGAAGAACTTCAGCTCGCCCATCATGGACATCTGATATTGCTCTTGCATCATGTGCCCAAACTCATCACTATATTTCTTGTTGGTGCAGCCTAAGATAATGTCATCCACATAGATTTGGCACACAAATAGTTCACCGTCATATGTCTTCGTGAAGAGTGTAGGATTTAGTGAACCAGGTTTGAAGCCTTTGCTCTTTAGGAAGTCTTGGAGCGTGTCATCCCAAGCACGAGGGGCTTGTTTGTGGCCATACAGTGCCTTGTTGAGCTTGTATACCATATCAGGATGTTTTGGATCTTTAAAGCCAGGAGGTTGTGCAACATATACTTCTTCTTCATTCTTTCCATTGAGAAAGGCACTATTTACATCCATTTGATACAGAAGGATGTTGTGATAATTTGCATAGTCTAGTAGTATGCGAATGGCTTCAAGCCTAGCCACCGGAGCAAATGTTTCATCGAAGTCAATTCCTTCCACTTGAGTGTAACCTTGTGCAACGAGATGAGCCTTGTTTCTGACAACTTGACCATGCTCATCTTGCTTGTTGCGATATATCCATTTGGTGCTAATGATATTGTGCTTCTGAGGATCAGGACGCTTGACCAATTTCCACACATTGTTCAGCTCGAACTGTTGAAGCTCTTCTTGCATAGCTTGAATCCATTCAGGTTCCATGAAGGCTTCAACAACTTCCTTAGGTTCAGAGATTGAGACAAATGCAAAATGCCCACAGAAATTGGTTAGTTGTGTTGCTCTTGAACGAGTGAGTGGACCAGGTGCATTGATGTTGTCAATTATCTTCTCAATATGCACTTCATTTGCAACACGAGGATGAACAGGACAAAGATTTTGCTCTTGCTGATCAATGTCATCATTTGGGGGATTGTCTTCAGGTTGAGCATTGTCTTCAAGTTGATTAGCTGCAGAAATGATAAGCTCTTCTTCAGTCTGAGCTTCAGACGGAATGATCTCCCCAATTCCCATCTGCTTGATTGATTCACTTGGAGGTACTTCATCTAGCACATTTTGTAGATGCTCTCTTTGCGAGTCGTTAGTCTCATCTAACCGCACATCCATAGTTTCAACCACTTTATAGTGAAAGAGCTTGAAGACTCTGTAGGAGTGCGAATCCTTTCCGTAACCAAGCATAAAACCTTCATGTGCTTTCAGTGCAAATTTTGAAGTGTGATGTGGATCCTTGATCCAGCACCTAGCACCAAATACTCTGAAGTATCTTACATTTGGCTTCTTACCAGTCAGGAGTTCATAGGACGTTTTCTTCAGAAGCTTGTGAAGATAAACACGGTTGATGACGTGGCATGCAGTATCAATGGCTTCAGGCCAGAACTTCCGTGGAGTCTTGTACTCATTGAGCATCATTCGGGCCATCTCAATAAGGGTTCTGTTCTTGCGCTCCACGATGCCATTCTGCTGAGGTGTGTATGGAGCTGAGAACTCATGAGTGATGCCCATAGTATCCAGATACAGGTCGAGGTCGGTGTTCTTGAACTCAGTGCCGTTGTCACTTCTGATATGCTTGATCTTGATGCCATAGTTCGTCATGGCATGATTGGCAAAGCGTCTAAAGACATCCTACACTTCATTCTTGTAGAGGATTATATGTATATCTTGAATAATCATCAACAATGACGAAACCATAGAGGCAAGTAGTGGTAGTAAGGGTAGAGTAGTGGGTAGGGCCAAATAATTCCATGTGCAGCAGCTCGAAGGGTTGAGATGAAGTCATGATTGTCTTCGAGGGATGCTTGGCCCTAGTCATCTTTCCAGCTTCGCAGGCACCACATAGATGATCCTTCTTGAACTTGACGCCTTCGATGCCCACGATATGCTTCTTCTTCGCGAGAGTGTGCAAGTTCCTCATGCCAGCATGCCCTAGCCTTCGATGCCAAAGCCAGCACTCTGAAGCTTTTGCTAGAAGACATATGGCCATCTATGGTCCTGCTGAGAAATCTACCATATACAGATCATCTTTCCAATACCCTTCAAAGACTAGAGACTTGTCAGATTCCATTAGCACAAGGCATCGATATTTTCCAAATAGCACAATCATGTTTAAGTCACAAAGCATTGAGACAGACATTAAGTTGAAACCAAGGGATTCAACAAGCATCAATTTATCCATGTGTTGATCCCTTGATATTGCAACTCTACCTAGACCCAATACCTTGATTTTACCAGTGTCAGCAAATGTGATGTGACTCTTGTCCGATGGACGTAGCGTTGAATCCATCAGAAGACTTCGATCGCCAGTCATGTGGTTAGTGCATCCACTGTCCATAATCCATTCTGAAGCACGAGGTGTCATAGCCTACAGTGCAGTTTGGGGGATAGGCTTCACCAAGCGAGTTGTGAAGCATAAACATTTGACGAACAAGTGGATCATGGAAATTCAGATCTTGGTTAGGATAGATAGGATGAGTGTCAAGGAATCCCAAAACAAAATACATAGTAAGACCATTTGGGCATTTTATCTTGCGCCCCACAAGATGTTTAAGGTCCCCAGCATTAGCATCGGACGCCTTTGATTTCCGGCTGGAGACCTTTCCCTTGGCACCACGTGCCATGAAGCGGTAGGTGGGAGCCGAGTCGTCCTTTTCATTATCAACAGTGTTGGTGACGGAGCCATTGTCTTCGGTGTTGAAGATGGACTTGGCGACGTAGGTTGTAGCTAGAGCCGGACTCGCAACACCAGAGTCGGACTCCTCCTCAGACTCCACCTCCGCCTCCTCAGAAGCAGACTCCTCCTCTGAATCCATCTCCTTGCCAACAAAAGCACGAGCCTTGCCAGATGAGCTCTTCTTGTGTGATGAAGACTTGGAAGAAGACTTTGAGGATTTCTTCTTCATCTTGTCATCAGAATCATATTCTTTGCTCTTCTTCTTCTTCTTCTTCTTCTCATTGTCCCACTATGGACACTCAGAGATGCAGTGACCAAGTTTCTTGCAGTTGTGGCAGGTTCTCTTCTTGTGGTCATGGGTGGAAGCTTCATCATTCCTTGAGTTGGATCGTGAAGACTTTCTGAAGCCTTTCTTCTTGGTGAATTTCTGGAAGCTCCTTTCCAATGTCTTCAGGATCACCAGAACTAAAGTCAGGTTCTTCTTCAGATGAGGAAGCAGCAGCCTTTGCCTTCAAAGCGCGAGTTCGGCCATAATTGGGGCCATAGATATCCCATTTCTCAGATAACTGGAACTCATGTGTGTTGAGCCTCTCAAGTATGTCAGACGGACCGAGAGTCTTGAAGTCAAGGCATTCTTGAATCATCAGGACTAAGGTGTCAAATGAGCTATCAAGTGATCTCAGTAGTGTCTTGACTATTTCATGCTTCGTGATCTCAGTGGCGCCGAGTGCTTTGAGCTCATTTGTGATATCAGTGAGGCGATCAAATGTGAGCTGGACGTTCTCATTGTCGTGTCTCTTGAAGCGGTTGAAGAGGTTGCGGAGAACACTGATCCTTTGATCTCGCTGAGTTGAGACGCCTTCATTGACCTTGGAGAGCCAGTCCCAGACTAGCTTCGATGTTTCTAGAGCACTCACACGGCCATACTGTCCCTTGGTCAGATGACCACAGATGATATTCTTGGCGGTAGAGTCCAATTGAACGAACTTCTTGACGTCAGCAGGGTGACCCCTTCACCGGTCTTGGGAAAGCCGTTCTTGATGACATACCATAGATCGACATCAATGGCTTCAAGATGCATGCGCATCTTACTCTTCCAGTAGGGATACTCAGTGCCATCGAAGATGGGGCACGCAGCGGAGACTTTGATTATCCCTGCAATCGACATAGCTAAAACTCTAGGTGGTTAAACCGAATCACACAGAACAAGGGAGTACCTTGCTCTGATACCAATTGAAAGAGCTAGTTATCGACTGGAGGGGGTGAATAGGAGATTTTTATGAAAGTCTTCAAAATATGGGAGTTTCAAAGACAAACAATAGAAATGACACTATTCGTATACAGCGGAAGGTAGACTACACTAGACAAGCCATATTCAAGTATTCAATGAAGTGAAAGCACGAAGACTATCAGCAACTAGGCAGTATGGATCAAGATGGAAGATAGTATGAAGCCAATCAGGACAAGTAGTCACACAGTAAAGTCAAATAGATAATGCAAGCAGGCAATGACTTCACGAAGACAAACTATAAGTAAAGAGAAGTGAGAGAAAGAACCAGTAGCTTCGGGAGGACAGAGATTTGTTCGACCAGTTCCAGTTGTTGTGACAACTGTACGTTTGGTTAGGGAGGCTAAGATTTAACTTAGAAGACCGTGCCTTCACCTTATTCCCCTTGAGCTAAGGACACCTAGTCCCCGCCCAATCACTCTGGTAAGTCTTCAAGGTAGACTTCCAAACCTTCCCAGACTTCATTCACCAGCAATCCACAATGACTCTTGGATGCTCAGAACGCGACGCCTAACCGGCTGGAGGATTCATAGTCCTGAAGTGTAACAAGTCTTCACATCATGCGGACAGAAAGACTTCAGTGATGCCGAACACTCTTTGGGCTATGGGTGGTTTGGGCTTTGTCCTTGCAAGGATTCTCTCTCAAGTGCTTCGGAGGTGGGTTGCTCTCAAACGACAAAAGCTGTGTACTAACTCTAAGCAGCCACCAATTTATGGTGTAGGGGGTGGGCTATTTATAGCCACTGGGCAACCTGACCTGATTTGTCCGAAATGACCCTGGGTCACTAAGGAACTGACATGCGTCACAACGGTCAGATTTCAAACACACGCGGCAGCTTGACTTGGGCTACAAGTAAAGCTGACTCATCCACCTCTGGATAAGATTTGCTCTCATTGTCTTCGCTCGAAGACATAGGATTTGGTTGAGCATCACTTCAGTCACACTGACTTTGTTCACTTGGACCCCACTTAACAGTACGGTGGTTCCTATGACTCAACAAAGAAGAAAAGGAAACAACGAAACAACTAAGTCTTCGCGCTCCATAGTCTTCACGCAATGTCTTCTCATGTCATAATCTTCAACGTGAATAGCTTCACAGACCACCATTGTCTTCAATGTCTTCACACATTTTTAGGGGTCATATCCGGTAGGTAAACCGAATCAATGAGGGACTACTACCTGTGTTATCCTGCAATTCTCACAAACACATTAGTCCCTCAACCAGGTTTGTCATCAATACTACAAAACCAGCTAGGGGTGGCACTAGATGCACTTACAGCGCACCGCTCAGTCGCTAACATCAAGGAGGCTTCGGCTGATACCACGACGCCGAGTGCCCATAACTGTTCCCGCGTAGCTGGTTAGTGCGTATAGGCAAGTGGCCAGACTTAGATCAAATACCAAGATCTTGTTAAGCGTGTTATTATGAAGTAATCATGAACGCCGACCAGGGCCAGGCCCACCTCTCGCCTAGGTTGTCTCAACCTGCCCTGTCGCTCCGCCACAAAGATCCACACAGAGGGCTGTCGGGACAAAGGTCCTTTCAGCCCCCAATCCATGAATCACTCGCGGGTACTCTACGAGTCAACCCGACTTTAGTCACATCATGTAATTTGTATAATATGTATGTATGTATGTATAAACCCATGATCACCTCCCGAGTGATCACGACCCAATAGTATAGCATGGCAGACGGACAAGAATGTAGGGCCACAGATGGAATACTAGCATCCTATACTAAGCATGTAGGATTGCAGGTAAAGGTAACAACAGTAGTAGCAAGGATAGACTATGCATCAGGATAGGATTAACGAAAAGCAGTAACATGCGACACTATTCTAATGCAAGCAGTAGAGAGAAGAATAGGCGATATCTGGTGATCAAGGGAGGGGGCTTGCCTAGAAGCTCAGCCGAGAAGGAGAGGTCGTCAACACCATAGTCGTACTGGGTAGCAGCGACGTCGGTCTCGGTGTCTAGCGAGAGAAGAGGGGGGAAGAAACAATAAATATAAAAGCAAACATATGCATGACGATGCATGACATGACAATGAATGGTGCTAGGTGTGCCCCAACGCGGTAGTAGGTGATACCGGCATAGGGGGGAAACATCCGGGAAAGTATTCCCAGTGTTTCACGTTTTCGGACAAATGAACCGGAGGGGGAAGTTGCGTGTTTGCTATGCTAGGGATGTGTGGCGGATGAACGGGTTGTGTATTCGGATTCGTCTCGTAGTTCTGAGCAACTTTCATGTACAAAGTATTTTCATCCGAGTTACGAATTATTTTATATGATTTTCTAAAGTTTTAATCATTTTCTGACTTTAATTATTTATTTAAATTCGAATTATCCAGAATAGTAAATGATAAAATAAGCATGACATCAGGGTGACGTCAACAAGTCAACTGGTCGGTTGACCAGTCAAACTAGACATGTGGGTCCAGTGGGACCCACATGTCATTGTCAGGGGCACTTACAGGGGGTTTAGACTAACTAAATGGGTTAATTAGCGGGTGGGGCCCAGTAGTCAGTGAGAGATTAAGTTTTTAATTAACTAATTTCATTAATTAGCAATTTATCTATTTATTTTTATTCGTTTATGGCATGGGGCCCGCATGTCATGGACACAGGGGAGCCACGTCAGCGTTGACCGAGGTCAACGGGTCAACGGGGCCCACCCGTCAACGACACAAGGGGGCCCACACGTTAGGCCAGCTCAGCGACGGCCGGCGACTCGTCGGAATCACGCCGGCGAGCTTGTTCGCGGCGGCGCGTCCTCGGGCATCGTTAGAAATCGCCCACAGGGCATCATTTTGGTCGCGGTCGGGCGTGTTAGAACGGCAAGACGATGATGCGTCGGTTGATGGTGGTTTCGCGGGCTGCGTGGCCAGAGACGAGCAGTACGACGTCGCCGGCGGTGGGGTGTCTCGGGCGAGCAACAGCAACGGCGATGCGGCGCGCTACTGGGCAAACGGGATGGCTAGTCGGACCCTACTCGATGCGGTGAGTTCAACGGAATCATGCCCGTGACCATTTGGTCACCGGAGTCTTGCCGGCGACGAGATCCGCGGTGCTGCGTCCGGGCGCTTCGGCGGCAGCTAGTTAGGGCGCGCGAGAGAGAGCAAACGGGGAGGAAGCGGGGGCTCACCGAGCGGCACACACGGTGGCCCTTGGGGGTTTAGTAGCAGCAGAGGGCGTCGCCGGAGTTGGTGAAAAGCGGCGGCGAAGCTTGTCGGAGCAGAGGAGGAAGACGACGGCGTCGTGGGCGTTGCAGGGCTCAATCCAGTGGTGTAGTCGAAGCAGAGGAGCGAGGCAGAGCTGTTGGACTCGTCGGATAGGTGAACGGGCGACGGTGGTCGCGTCTACTGCGAGCGGCGGCGACGAAGGCGCTCGGCCATGGGGGAGAGCGAGGAGCGGCGATGTGGATCTAAGGGGAGAAGGAGGCCGAGAGGGAGCGTGAGGTGAGTGGGAGATGGGATCGAGGAGGCGGGGGCGCTGGCGATCTTATCCCCTTGACAGGGACGGCGAGGTGGTGCAACGGGGACGCACCCCTGTTCGTCCTGTTCATGGGGCAGGCAGAGGAACAGGGCGCGGGGAAAGAGGCGACAAGGGGGACGGGGGAGTGGGCCGACCCGGATGGGCCGGTTGGCTGGCTGGCTGTTGGCTAGTTGGGCCAATCACCCAGGGAGAGGGGGGTTCTTTTCCTTTTTTGTTAGTTTTGTTTTCTGTTTTTGTGTTTTCTTTTCTTTTTCTTTATTTTCCTTTTCTGTTTTATTTAATTTAGGGCATTTAAGTATTTTATAAAATTGTGTCTTCTACACCATAATTACCTATGCCATATTTGGCACTGTCCGAACATTTTTGTTTCAACTTTTGAAAACTTTGGGTGGTTGTCACTAATTCATTTTTGAATTTGAAATGTTTTGAACTAACACGTGATTAGCAACAGTAATGGAGGTGACGTGGCATCATTTGCAGAGCTTCACTGTAGCATAATTATCCGGGCGTTACAGTGTCCCCTGTTACCATCGCACCAAGGCTACCTATTCGGGATCCCCCATCCCGAGATCTGCCGTATTTGACTCCAACACTAGTCCCTAGTACAACCAATTGCACATTGAGCAACCAAAGCACCGAGGACCATCCGAGTGCGCATCTATAGGGTCCGAAACCACCAAGGTCGCGGAAAATTTCTTCCACGATGAACATGTTCCAAATGACATCATGTCCCATGAACTGCCACTTAACATATCCCTCGTGGCTAGGTTCTTTGCTCATCTTTGCCGAGTTGGATGTAAATGCTGATAACTCTGGCAACCTGAAGAGTGAAACATAAACAACGAAAAACCTCAGGATGTGAAGCTCGTAATAAAATTTATATAGGGAGCAAATTAGCAAGGGGAAATGTCGGTGCCGAAGGGAGAGTGGGAGCCGGACACAGTAATGTTTTCACTTTCAATTTCAGAAAAATTTCAGTACCAATCGAAATCATCAAAATTAAGTGAATTTTAGTGATTTTGGTTTGCTTTTTGGACAAAAGGCCGTAATATTTGCTTGACGTTAATTAATATGGACCACGCTACGCGTCGGCCACCGAATCTTTTAAAAGCTCGACAATCGTTCGACCTACAGCTATCTAGCATCGTCCTGATCACTGCAACAAGATTAGTGTTCCAGAATTCTTTGCTACAAAGCTTATGTTGCAGTAACCTGTTGCAATATAGGTGATATTGCAGATTTTTTTTTCTTTGCTATTTTTGCAGCATAGATGTTATTGCGGAAGAAATTTTTACAACACAGATGATGTTGCAGAAAATATTTGTAGCTTTTCTCGTCTTTATCTTTTTACAACATAGGGTGTTGTTACGGAAGATAATTTTGCAACACATGATGTTACAGAAAAAATTGCGGAAAGAGACACACGCGTCACAGGGAGTAGGCGGCGGATCACGGGCGTGCGATCCGCCGGCTGATGGCAAGCGTTTCCCATTAAATATTTGCGTTTTTTAAAGTTATTTTTGAAAAACACTTGAATCAACTCGTAGTGCTGAAATTACTGAAATATTTTAACCGGAAGGTAAATATTTTAGTGACTTTTGAAAATAATAAAATTCAGTGAATTTAATCGAAATCTGACTGAAAATGAAAACCATGGACACCGTACCGATGGGTAAAATATGAAGAAACTGAGCGAACCGACAGGCTGGGTCTAACCGAACGCACAAGACGAGCCGGACCTTATCCGAAAACCTGCCCACCTTCAAATCGCCGTGGACGACCAAGGAGACGGCGGCCGTGGGCACAGGAGGCGAATCCGCATCCGGGGGGAACAAGAGCAGAGGAATCGGGAAGAGATCCGTGTTGGTGGTAACTGGTAAGCACCACAAAAAAAAATTCGATTTTTCTTGCTTCCCCCGTGACCTAGGTCTGCATCTCCTCATCGTTGAAGTGCAGGAGTTGATAGCCGGATTCCCGGAGGGAGACGAATTCGACCTAGCAGCGGAGTTGGGAGCCCGATTCCAGGTGGGAGACGGCAGAGATCACCAAGAAGGACGACATCAATCGCTATAAATAAAGGGGGCCAAGAACACCCAAGGGCCAAGGCGCAGCCAGAGATCCGGGTGCTGAGTCTTTTTTTGCTTGCTGTTGCTGAATACTAGTGCTAGAAATACTTGAGGAAATTCCTAGCCTGCAGGCTGCAGCAGATGGAAGGCCCCTTCCCATTGCTTGTGCATGATCTTGGGAACCGTACAGATGACTGCCAGACGCGGTTCATCATCTCCAACCAGGCCGTGAGCACCGCAGCCATCCATGAACGCAAGGACTACAGGTGCTTCGAGTCTCCACAGGGCTCTGGGTGCTCGCGCTGGAACCTGCTTCCCTGCACACGTTCCTGTGGCGTCCTCAGGACGGCCAGAGGATCAGCCTTCCATCCCCAAAACAAGAATTTCCCAGGAGGTGCAAGTGCCTGCTTTCCGACAAGCCTAGCTCGACATCGTCTTGCACTGTTCTGGTCCTCGATCTTGACCAGCCTAATCTGTTGGTGTGCCGAATCGGAGGAAGCCAATGGGACTCTTACAACTATGAGCTCACCATGTTCCTTGCAGATGACAAGCCCCGGGAGATACATATGGCCAAACTTAAAGGCATTGCTGCTGTTGGGGGCAAGGTCTACTACACGTTCACGACACGCCCTTGGAGTAGTGGAGTTCAGCCCTGAGCTCAGCCTCACCGAGTTTGAAGTTGATATGGTTGAACTGCCCGACACCATGCCGTTTACTTCAACTTACTTGGTTGAATCATGTGGTGACCTCTTTATGGTGGTCGTTGTCTTTCTTGGACACAACGTGCACAAAATCGACAAGGTCGACGTGTATAAGATGGACTTCTCGAGGCCGGAATGGTGCAAGGTGGACAGGATTGGTGATAGGGTGTTCCTCTTGGGTGGAGACAGCATCGGAGCTTCCAACTTTGGAGCATCATGTTCGGCCAGTGAACATGGTTTGTCTAGCAACTGTATCTACTTTCTGAACAACATCGCTGCCGAGGAGAATTACCTGCACATTTTCAACCTGGAGAAAGGGACTGAAGAAGTGCAACGTCCTTTTAGACACAAAAATGGTTGCCTGCTGCCACCGCCACGTCCACCGATGTGGCTGTTACCCACAGACGACTGACTTCATGTGCAAGGAAAATTTAGCACTGTACTAGTACTTTTTTTGTTTGTTTGGATACCTGCAATAAAGTGGTGCCTAGCACCTTAGTTCAAGGTTTTGGTGTATTCTCAGAGAGGGTACATGTTTATCATGCGTCGTAGAATTTGTTTTCGTTGTCACCTCTGAAATGTGAACTTTGTGACGACAGGAAAACTATTACCATTTGCATTTATCACTGTTTTCTCCAAAGCATTAGATTTTTGTATATATATCATCTGTCAAAACGCCACTGAGATATACACCTCTGTTTTTACAGCAGTAGTACCATACACTTTCATCTTCATTTGAGAGAATCTGACGTACATAATTTATGAAGCAATAAACTTAATTTTTCTGCTATGATCCAATTAATGTTAATGGATTATTTGTGATGAAATACATAGTCGGTGTAGAAACTCTAGATTATCCATATTGTCTTACGCATGGCTTCTTTTCAGTCTCCACAGCTCCCAACTGGTTGTCCATCTGCCAGACTGTTTGATCTTGTGCGCAAGAACTGGATGGGAATGTCCAACTGAAGACTAATTTGCAAAACCAGCAAGCCTGCAACATGGACAAAATCATCTCAGTGGAAGAAGTGGAGTACAATACATCTTATCATTAATACTATCTTGGTTTGATACAGGCAATGAAATTCTGACATTAAGTAACGTAAACATGATTCCAAAATATAGGACATGTGAGCGTTACAGACTAGTAACAATGAACTGACTATTGACCACTTCCCTACACACAAAAAATAAGTAGATGAACATGATAAATCAGAAGTCCCAAGGTCATGCCATTGATGGTCTGGGAAAATCTTCTCTAATCTTAACTCATATTGTGCGGCTTATCTTCTGTGTTATCTGAGTTGAGAGAGAGAATGTCAAAGGTATTGAAGAGCTTATCACCCTGGTGCATTGGCCCAGAGCTTTCAGGTGTTTTAACACTGAGCTAAGTATTTGTAATGGATAATAATGGATGCCAAGAAAAGAATCATACAGTCTTCCGGTGGTTCCTGTCAGGACCCGTCTGCAACGTAGCAACACCTGAAGGCAAAGTTCAGTTAATTTGAATTGCTTCCACGAGCACGCGAAGACAGCTGAGCCGTCCATCCCGGATCCAACGTCTTCCCTTCACCCGTACCGTTTCGCGAGTTATGATGAAGCTGACACCGTGGATCACGCATCGGACGGCTCCCCGACTCGGACGCGTCGCTGTTCACTTTCCGGCAAAAGGCTTGCAGCCTCAACCACTCTGTATTCATTTTCTTCTTTTCTTTTCTCGGTTTGTAAGGCTATAAAGCCAGGGATTGGAGACGCTAGAACCATCTCCCAGTTTTCTAGGGTTTCCCCCTTTGCGCCGCCAGTGTTCCTGGCTGGCTAGGTTCCTCTGTAAGAAGCTAAACTGCTCCAATCTTTCCTCTAAAAGTGAATGAAATAGCTAAGTTCAGACTAGTTCCTCTGAATCCAGTTCTTCAGATCCTCCTTGGGTCTGACAGTTCCTACCATACCCTCTTGATAACCTACAGGCTACAAAAGGGGATATGTCAGCACACAAGAAACAGAAAGTGACTATGGAAATATTATGAATCACAAGTACGCAAAGCACTACAGGACCTAGTTAGCATCCTGCCATTCATCGTTTTCGGAACTTATCTATGGAAAGTATTTTTCTTGTATTTATTTCTTGTTATCGTTCTCATTATCCTTGGAGCATATCCATCAAAAATAGCTTTACAAGTGAGAATTGGATAGGGTTGCCTGCCTTCCCCAGAACGGTGATAGCAAAAACGGCGGGACTGAGACTAACGAATATCTTTGGTATTGCCATGGATAATTGTCAAACTTTAGTCTAGAAGTGTACTTGTCCAACACCCAGCGAAGAAAGTGCACTTGAACAGCTTATAGAAGTGCAAGAGCAATTGATTATGTAAAAACAACAATGTTATTAGAGCCAAGTTTACGCACTACAGAGAAAAGGCAGCAGGGAGATATAAGATATGTGGGTGTTACAAACTAGTAATAATGTTCTTGGTTCAAAAAGAAAACTAGTAATAATGTTCTAACAACTTGCCTACAGAAGAACATTATGTAGATGAACATAGTAAATCAAGATTCCCAACGTCATATGTCATGGATGGTTTGTGAACATCTTCTCTGTTGTCTTCATTCATATAGCACAGCCTATCTTCTGTGTTACCTGAATAGATAATGCAAAATGATCAAATATAGGGCTATTGAATAGTTTACGACCTTGGTGCTTCGGCCCAGAGTTTTCGCGTATTTTAGCACTTAGCTAAGTACTCCCTCCGTCCCGTAATTCTTGTCGCAACGACATTTTTTCAAAAAATTCCTTCAGGTTTATCCGACCGAACCCGCGGTCCAGTCGTCTGTGCCTGGAGCCCACTCCTAGTCCTCAGGTCCTCACTTTCTCAGTACAATACTTATAGATGCCCTCTTTTTGTTTATAGATACCACATTGTCAGTATTTGATGATGATTTTAGTTGCTAGATGCTACTGTTTGTCTATTTATTAGATATAGAAACCGATTTTGACATTGAGAAATTTGTGTTTCTCTAAAATTTTAAAGGAACGCTAGATGAGTAAAAGGAACAGGACATTAAATTCTTGCTAGAAGGGAGTATATTAGTAATTGAGGAGTTAGATGCAGACATTAGAGATCTTGCTAGAAAGGAGTATATTAGTATGGGTCCTTACCAACCAACTAATCATACATATGTGTAACAGCCTGGTTTTTGCCCTCTTTTCTTTGCCTGATTTTCTTCTGAGTTGGTTTGAATTTGGAGTTTTGAATCATTCCATTTGGACTTGATCACTTGGGTATCCCTTGATTTTCACCCAAGTGCCCCCTCTCCTCTTCTAACCCATCATTTCACTCCTGGCCAACCCAACAAAATTGCTTGGAATATTTTTCTTAAATGAAAAATATTCATTTTGCCTCCTAAACCCTAGCTAAAATCTTTGACCTCCAAAGCAACCATCATTTCTGTTGCCCCAAAAATCCTGAGAAAAATCTCAAATATTCTTTGGACCCTAGGGCACATTTCTGAGCAAAAATATTTCACCACTTTTTGGAGTATTTTTGCTACAGAAAATATTTTCAATTCTGGGCTGAAATGGTAGTTTCTACAACAACTACCTTTTTACTAGCTCCAATGCAGTTGGTTTTTTCCCTATGCTTATTCACCTTAGTAAGAGTCAGTAAAACTCCAAAGATCAGCCCTTGAATCACTGTGGTTTAACCACAGTAACTATTCAAAGTTTCTGTCCAGTAACTAAGCATCTTCACCATTTCACTTCTACTGCACCTGGAAACCAACCGAGCCGTGGTAACACCTAAAGTTACTAAGGACTACACGCCAGACATCATGGTTAGTGCATATGTGGCCTGATGTCACGGTCCACGCGGTGACCGCGTTCATTCGAGGGTGCTGGCATGCCAAACGCGCGCTCTGCGCGTCGTGATAACCCACAAGTATAGGGGATCGCAATAGTTTTCGAGGGTAGAGTATTCAACCCAAATTTGTTGATTCGACACAAGGGAAGCCAAAGAATATTCTCAAGTATTAGCAGCTGAGTTGTCAATTCAAAACCACCTGGAAACTTAATATCTGCAGCAAAGTGTTTAGTAGCAAAGTAATATGATAGTGGTGGTAACGGTAACAAAGTAAAGACATCAAAAGTAATGTTTTTGGTATTTTTGTAGTGATTGTAACAGTAGCAACGGAAAAGTAAATAAGCGTAAACCAGTATATGGAAAACTCGTAGGCACCGGATTAGCGATGGATAATTATGCCGGATGCGGTTCATCATGTAATAGTCATAACATAGGGTGACACAGAACTAGCTCCAGTTCATCAATGTAATGTAGGCATGTATTCCGTATATAGTCATACGTGCTTATGGAAAAAAACTTGCATGACATCTTTTGTCCTACCCTCCTGTGGCAGCGGAGTCCTATTGGAAACTAAGGGATATTAAGGCCTCCTTTTAATAGAGAACCGGAACAAAGCATTAGCACATAGTGAATACATGAACTCCTCAAACTATGGTCATCACCGGGAGTGGTCCCGATTATTGTCACTTCGGGGTTGCCGGATCATAACACATAGTAGGTGACTATAGACTTGCAAGATAGGATCAAGAACACACATATATTCATGAAAACATAATAGGTTCAGATCTGAAATCATGGCACTCGGGCTCTAGTGACAAGCATTAAGCATAGCAAAGTCATAGCAACATCAATCTCAGAACATAGTGGATACTAGGGATCAAACCCTAACAAAACTAACTCGATTACATAATAAATATCATCCAACCCATCACCGTCCAGCAAGCCTACGATGCAATTACTCACACACGGCGGTGAGCATCATGAAATTGGTGATGGAGGATGGTTGATGATGACGACGACAACGAATCCCCCTCTTCGGAGCCCCGAACAGACTCCAGATCAGCCCTCCTGAGAGAGATTAGGGCTTGGCGGCGGCTCCGTATCGTAAAACGCGATGAAACTTTCTCTCTGATGTTTTTCTCCCCGAAAGCCAATATATGGAGTTGGAGTTGGCGTCGGAGGGCCACCAGGGGGCCCACGAGGTAGGGCGGCACGCCCAGGGGGAGGGGCGCGCCCCCACCCTCGTGAATAGGGAGTGGGCCCCCTGGTCTTCATCTTTGGCGAGGATTTTTTATTATTTATTCTAAGATATTCCGTGGAGTTTCAGGTCATTCCGAGACTTTTGTTTTCTGCACATAAAACAACACCATGGCAATTCTGCTGAAAACAGTGTCAGTCCGGGTTAGTTCCATTCAAATCATACAAGTTAGAGTCCAAAACAAGGGCAAAAGTATTTGGAAAAGTAGATACGACGGAGACGTATCAACTCCCCCAAGCTTAAACCCTTGCTTGTCCTCAAGCAATTCAGTTGACAAACTGAAAGAGAAAAAGAAAAACTTTTACAAACTCTGTTTGCTCTTGTTGTTGTAAACATGAAAAGCCAGCATTCAAGTTTCAGAAATTATTATGAACTAACCATACTCACAATAACACGTAGGTCTCACAATTACTCATATCAATAGCATAATCAGCTAGTGAGCCATAATAATAAAACTCGGATGACAACACTTTCTCAAAATAATCATAACATGATATAACAAAATGGTATCTTGCTAGCCCTTTCTGAGACCGCAAAACATAAATGCAGAGCACCTTTAAAGATCAAGGACTGACTAAACATTGTAATTCATGGTAAAAGAGATCCAATCAAGTCATACCCAATATAAACCAATCATAATGAATGCAAACGACAGTGTGCTCTCAAGCGGGTGCTTTTTAATAAGAAGGGTGATGACTCAACATAAAAGTAAATAGATAGGCCCTTCGTAGAGGGAAGCAGGGATTTGTAGAGGTGCCAGAGCTCGATTTTGAAATAGAGATAAATTATATTTTGAGCGGCATACTTTCATTGTCAACATAACAACTAAAAGACGACGATATCTTCCATGCTAAACAGATTATAGGCGGTTCCCAAACAGAATGGTAAAGTTTATACTCCCCTTCCTCCACAAGCATCAATTCATGGCTTGCTCAAAACAACGAGTGCCTCCAACATTCAACGGGTCCCAAGGGGAGTTTTGTTTGCAGTTATTTTGATTTAGTTTGCATAAAGCATGGGACTGGGCATCCCGAATACCAGCCATTTTCTCGTGAATGAGGAGCGGAGTCCACTCCTCTTGAGAATAACCCGCCTAACACGGAAGATAAGGGCAGCTCTAGTTGACATATGAGCTATTCGAGCATGCAAAACAGAATGTTTATTTGAAGGTTTAGAGCTTGGCACATACAAATTTACTTGGAACGTCAGGTAAATACCGCATATAGGTAGGTATAGTGGACTCATATGGAATAACTTTGGGGTTTAAGGAGTTTGGATGCACAAGCAGCATTCCCGCTTAGTACGGGTGAAAGCTAGCAAAAGACTGGGAAGCGACCAACTGAGAGAGCGACAACAGTCGTAAACATGCATTAAAATTAATTTACACCGAATATAAGCATGAGTAGGATATAATCCACCATGAACATAAATATTATGAAGGCTATGTTGATTTGATTCAACTACATGCGTGAACATGTGCCAAGTCGAGTCACTCAATTCATTTAAAGGAGGATACCATCCTATCATACCACATCATAATCATCTCAATAGCATGTTGGCACGCAAGGTAAACCATTATACCTCATAGCTAATCAAGCATGACACAAGAAACTATAATCTCTAAATGTCATTGCAAATATGTTTACTTCATAATAGCTGAATCAGGAACGATGAATCGTCATATTTACAAAAACAAGAGAGGTCGAGTTCATACCAGCTTTTCTCATCCCAATAAGTCCATCATATATCATCATTATTGCCTTTCACTTGCACGACCGAACGGTGTGTATAATAATAAGAGTGCACGTGCATTGGACTAAGCTGGAATCTGCAAGCATTCAACTCAAGAGAGAAGACAAGTAATATAGGCTCTAAGTTAAATAAGCGATCATGCATATGAGAGCCACTAATCATTTTCAATATAGTCTTCTCGACCCCCAAAGAAAGGAAAAGAAATAAAAACTATTTACACGGGAAAGCTCCCAACAAGTAAAAAGAAGAATGTGAAATATTTTTGGGTTTTCTTTTTAATTCTACTACAAGCATGGAAAGTAAACTAACTATTTTTTTGTTTTTTCTTAAAGTTTAACAAACACACAAGAAGAAAGCAAGAAAAAGAAATTTAAACTAGCATGGATAATACAATGAAAGAGTATGAGCACCGACATCCAGCAATGAGTGTGTGTGAACATGAATGTAATGTCAGTGAGAAATACGTACTCCCCCAAGCTTAGGCTCTTGGCCTAAGTTGGTCTATTGCCAGGGATGGCCTGGCGGATATCCGTAGGTGAAGCTGGGGTCGTACTGTGATGAAGAAGACTCCGGTTGCCACTGCCTGGCGGCCTCCTCTGGATCCCAAGAATAAACAGATAGTCATGGAGGCTCATCTTGTGGCTCCGGCTCCGGGGCCGGTGCAGGGTTCCGATAGGTTTGAACAGCCGACCATGGAACAATGTGAGGCTCTGCATACAAGTTAAACAAAGAAGGAGCATGCAAAGTAATAGTCTCAGGGTGATGTTTATCAAAGTATAATTTATATTTAAGCTCCCCATCGCGAATCTTAACAACAAAAACATGCGCTATCATACTCTTGTAATCTAAATAAGCACGGGGCAGCGCTGTTTCCTCTTTCTCCGCATGCCTAATAGGTATTTCAAAATGTTCAGCTAGACGCGAAGCATAAATGCCTCCAAAAATGGGGCCCTTAGTACGGTTCAGACTTAACCGTCTAGCAACAATTCCACCCATACTAACAGAGTTATCGCGGTATAAACCATCGAGCAAGATAATAATATCAGGAATACTAAGGTTCCCACAGTTCCCGCGTCCAATCAAGCAACGACTAGCAAATAAGACAAAGTAGCGTAAAACAGGATAATGTATGCTAGTGATCCTTGCATCAGAAACCTTCCTGGTTTCTCCCACCGTGATAGTGTTGACAAAAGCTTCTAATTCATTACGGTGGGGTTCATCTAAGGTGCCCTCAAAGGGTATTCTACAAACCTCGCAGAATTCTGCTAATGTCATCTCTTTAACAACGTCATATAAATGAAACTCTACTGTTGGAGGTGATTTCTTAGGGAAAAAGTAGAAGTTTTGCACAAAAGTATTTGTGAGTAAGAGATACTGATGATGTTGGTCGTGGAGGAAGTTGGTGAGGCCAAGTGTTCTCAATCAATAAATAGAAATCTTCATGAATCCCAGCTCTCCTCAAGAAGTCATTGGCAGGCCATTCACACGGCCGGACCTCCACGGTGCGAGGTAAATTAAATTTGGGCTTCTCCTCTTCTTCCTTTTGTTTTTCCTTGGAGCTTCGGCTCGACGAGCCCCTCAAAAGTCTCTTCATTATTTTTGAAACAATCTGAAATTTTTAGTAACTTCAAATAAAAGTGAACCAACTTCAATCGTGCTTGAGTTGGTTTTTCGTGTTTCTGTGAGACAGAGGAAGAAGATGGGTGCAGGAATAAGTGGAGGAGGGCCACCATGGGCCCACGAGGCAGGGGGGCGTGCCTAGGGGGGTAGGGCGCGCCCTCCACCCTCGTGGCCAGGTGGCAGCTCCCCCCGTGGTAATTTTTGCACAGTAAATCTTCAAATATTCCTGAAAAAATCATATTAAATTGGCATGGCATTCTGAGGACTTTTATTTTCGGGATATTTTTATATTGCACGGATAAGTCAGGAGACAGATAGAAAAATATTATTTTACTTTATTTCTACTAAATAACAAAAAATATAAAAAGGGTACAGAAGGTTGTGCTTCTAGTTTCATCCATCTCGTGATCATTAAAATGAACCCACTAACAAGGTTGATCAAGTCTTGTTAACAAACTCATTCCGAATAATCACAGAACCGAGAAATTTTGAATAACACTAAGTTACCTCAACGGGGATATGAAAATCCCCAACAATAAGAATATCATACTTTTTCTTGACAGTAGGGAGAGGAAATTCAAAACCTCCAAATATAATCGATGGAATTTTTCCAATAGAGTTGATACTATAAACTTGAGATTGTTTCCTCGGAAAATGTACCGTGTGCTCCTTACCATTAACATGAAAAGTGACATTGCCTTTGGTGCAATCAATAACAGCCCCTGCAGTATTAAGGAAAGGTCTTCCAAGAATAATAGACATACTATCATCCTCGATAATATCAAGAATAACAAAGTTCGTTAAAATAGTAACGTTTGCAACCACAACAGGCACATCCTCACAAATACCGACAGGTATAGCAGTTGATTTATCAGCCATTTGCAAAGATATTTCAGTAGGTGTCAACTTATTCAAGTCAAGTCTATGATATAAAGAGAGAGGCATAACACTAACACCGGCTCCAAGATCACATAAAGTAGTTTTAACATAATTTCTCTTAATGGAGCATGGTATAGTAGGTACTCCTGGATCTCCAAGTTTCTTTGGTATTCCACCCTTAAAAGTATAATTAGCAAGCATGGTGGAAATTTCAGCTTCAGGTATCTTTCTTTTATTAGTAATGTAAGTGCATCTAGTGCCACCCCTAGTTGGTTTTGGAGTATTGACGACAAAGTTGGTTGAGGGACTAATGCGTTTGTGAGAATTGCAGGATAACGCAGGTAGTGTCCCTCATTGATTCGGTTTACCTACCGGAGATGACCCCTAAAAATGTATGAAGACATTGACGACAATGGTGGTACGTGAAGATATTCATATTGAAGACTCTGACATGAGAAGACATTGAGTGAAGACTATGGAGCGCGAAGACTGTGTTGTTTCACTGTTTCCTTTTTCTTCTTTGTTGAGTCATAGGAACCACCGTACTGTTAAGTGGGGTCCAAGTGAACTAAGTCAGAATGACTGAAGTGATGCTCAACCCAAATTCTATGTCTTCGAGCTGGATGAGTCAGCTTTGCTTGTAGCCCAAGTAAAGTTGTCGTGTGTGTTTGAAATCTGGCCGTTGGAACACGTGTCAGTTCCTTAGTGACCCAGGGTCATTTCGGACATATCAGTCGGGTTGCCCAGTGGCTATAAATAGCCCACCCCCTACACCATAAATTGGTGGCTGCTCAGAGTTAGTGCATGGCTTTTGTCGTTTGAGAGCAACCCACCTCGAAGCCTTTGAGAGAGAGAAATCCTTGCGAGGACCAAGCCCAAACACCCAGAGCCAAAGAGTGTTAGGCATCACTGAAGTCTTTCTGTTTGTGTGACCTGAAGACTTATTACACTTGAGGACTGTGAATCCTCCAGCCTGTTAGGCGTCGCGTTCTGAGCATCCAAGAGTCATTGTGGATTGCCGGTGAACGAAGTCTGTGAAGGTTCGGAAGTCTACCTTGAAGACTTACCAGAGTGATTGGGCGAGGACTGTGTGTCCTTAGCCAAGGGGAATAAGGTGAAGACACGGTCTTCTGAGTTGAATCTCAGCCTCCCTAACCAGACGTACAGTTGTCACAACAACTGGAACTGGTCCAACAAATCTTGTGTCTTCAACAAGTGACTAGTTCTATCCCTTCCCATCCTTTACTTAGAGTTTGTCTTCGTGAAGTCAGTGCCTATCTGCCATACCTGTTTGACTTCATTGCTTGACTACTATTGTTGATTGGCTTCATACTATCTTCCATCCTGATCCTTACTACTTAGCTACTATTAGTCCTATACTTTCACATCATTGCATACTTGACTTTGGTTTGCTTATTGTAGTTTATCTTCCGCTGCATATCAATTAGGTCATTTCTATTGTTTGTCTTTGAAACTTCCATGTTTTGAAGACTTTCATAAAAATCGCCTATTCACCCCCCTCTCTCTAGTCGATACTAGCACTTTCAATTGGTATCAGAGCAAGGTACTCCCTTGTTCTGTGTAATTCGGTTTAACCACCTGGAGTTTTAGCTATGTCGACTGCAGGGATAATGAAAGTCTCCGCTGCTTGCCCCGTGTTCGATGGAACTGAATATCCCTACTAGAAGAATAAGATGCATATGCATTTTGAAGCCATTGATGTCGACCTCTAGTATGTCGTCAAGAACGGCGTTCCCAAAACTGGTGAAGGTGTCACCCCTACTAATGTCAAGAAGTTCATTCAATTGGACTCTACTGCCAAGAACATTATCTGTGGTCATCTAACCAAAGGATAGTATGGCCGTGTGAGTGCTCTGGAGACGTCGAAGCTAGTCTGGGACTGGCTATCCAAGGTCAACGAAGGCGTCTCAACCCAGAGAGATCAAAGGATCAGTGTTCTTCGTAACCTCTTCAACTGCTTCAAGAGAAACGACAATGAAAATGTCCAGCTCACGTTCGATCGCCTCACTGACATCACAAATGAGCTTCAAGCTCTCGGCGCAACTGAGATTACCAAGCATGAAATCGTCAAGACGCTACTAAGATCACTTGACAGCTCCTTTGACACCCTTGCCCTCATGATACAAGAACATCCTGACTTCAAGACACTCGATCCGTCTGACATACTTGAGAGGCTCAACACACATGAGTTCCAGCTTTCTGAGAAAAGAGATATCTATGGTCCCAACTATGGCCGAACTCGCGCATTAAAGGCAAAAGTTGTTTCCTCATCTGAAGAAGAATTTGACTGCAGTTCTGATGATCCTGAAGACATTGGAAAGGAACTTGCTATGCTTGTGAAGAAGTTCCAGAAGTTCACTAAGAAGAAAGGCTTCAGAAAGTCCTCACGATCCATCTCGAGAAATGATGAAGCTTCCACTCATGACCACAAGAAGAGAACATGTCACAAGTGCAAGAAACCCGGACACTATATCTCTGAGTGTCCATAGTGGGACAATGAGAAGAAGAAGAAGAAGAGCAAGGAATATGATTCTGATGACAAGAAGAAGAAGAAATCTTCAAAGTCTTCTTCCAAGTCCTCATCAAGGTCTTCATCTCATAAGAAGAGTTCATCTGGCAAGGCTCATGCTTTTGTTGGCAAGGAAATGGATTCAGAAGAGGGGTCTGCTTCTGAGGAGGCGGAGGTGGAGTCTGGAGAGGAGTCTGACCCTAGCGTGGCAAGTCTGGCTCTAGCCACAGCCTATGTTGCCAAGTCCATCTTCAACACTGAAGACAATGACTTCCACACCAACGCTAAAGCTGATAATGAAGACGATCCTACTCCCACCTACTGCTTCATGGCACGTGGTGCCAAGGTAAAATCACGTGATGCTTACTTTCAAACATCAAGTGAAGATGACTCTGATTGTGAATCCAAACCTAGCTACAAAACACTTGCTAAAATTGCAACTGAACAACAAAAGGCTATGGAACATACTCAAAAACTGTTAGACAAAAGCAATGACCTGTTGGACGCGGAAATGACACGTTCACAGTCCTTAGTTGAAGATATAAAAAATCTTCATGCTAAGTACCAAGAACTTGAAAGCCGTCATGAAACGCTCTCAACCACTTATGAAAAGCTCTCCTATGATTATCTTCAAAGGAAGCAAGAGCTTGAGAAATTGAGAGCGGCTAATGAAGATCTTCAAAAAGAGAATGAGTCACTTCGCGCTCAACAGATTAGTCCTGCTCAGGATGAATTTGAACCACCAGGTCTAAAATGCATTGAGCGTGATAATGCTACATCTGTTGCTGAATGTTCCACTGCTGCTACTGTTTCATTGTCTTCACCTACTGATGTGGTTACTAACCCCTCTGCGGAGGATACCACTACTATTGCTGATGAAAATGCTAGGTTGAAGACATTGCTTGAAACAGGGATGTATAAAAGTCTGAAAGGGCATCAGACACTGTGCGATGTCCTCAAAAAGCAGATTCTGAACCGAAACCCTAGGAAAGAGGGTGTTGGGTTCGAGAGGAAAATGAATGTTGATGGCTCGTACTGGAAGCCTGAGCAGTACCCCAAAACCACATGGGTTGCTGCAAAGGAACCTTCAGTAGTTCCATCCACCTTATCTGGCTTTACCTGTGCTAATCCTATTATCATTGATGAATCCATTGATGCAAACTATAAGCTGTTCAAGAATCAGAATGGTGAAGTGTTTGCCAGGTATATTGGTACTAACTGCAGGAATGGACCACCTATGAAGAAGATCTGGGTACCTAAGCAGTGCATTGAGAATCTTCCTGTGAATGTCGTCATGACACCACCAAGGAAGAAGACAAACCCTAGACCTATGGCTTCATATGGCCCAAAGGCTTCATACAGATACAGGACTCACCTGAGTCACCCTAACGCCAATATTTTGCAGGGAAATCATACCCAGACCTATGAATATGAGCGTGTGTCTTCAAACCGCTATGTTCATAGAACTAAGAACTTTTCTGCTTATTCATATGAGTATCATTCATCTCCTGCAAGGCTATTTGCTAGGACTCCAAAGCCAAAATTCTCAGATGCTGCACTTAGAATCATTGCTTCTAAGCCACCCCTGAAGATGTGGGTGGCGAAGAAGAATTAACTTTTTTTTGCAGAGAAAGATCTCCAGCCTGCAATCAAAGGCGTCCGATGCTATTGCTGGGGGACCTAAAACACATTAAGGACGCATGATAAAATGTCTTACTATATATTTCACATCTGAATCGCTTACCAGTCGTACTATGAGTCCTAACATTGATCTAAGCTGTGACAATCCTTGTGTGTGTCAAATGCTTATGCTTCACAACACTCTTTGTGAAGCCTATCCTCCTAACTGCATTATAGGGTATGTCACCTAAAGCTTCAGAATGGATTATGGACAGCGGATGCACAAATCATATGACTGGTGATCGAAGTCTTCTCATGGACTCAACCTTACGTCCATCCGACAAGAGTCACATCACATTTGCTGACATTGGTAAAAGCAAGGTATTGGGTCTAGTTAGAGTTGCAATCTCAAGGGATCAACACATGGATAAAGTGATGCTTGTTGAATCCCTTGGTTTCAACTTAATCTCTGTCTCAATGCTTTGTGACTTGAACATGATTGTGCTCTTCGGAAAATATCGTTGCCTTGTACTACTGGAATCTGACAAGTCTCTAGTCTTTGAAGGATATAGGAAAGATGATCTATACATGGTAGATTTCTCAGCTGGTCCACAGCTTGCCGTATGTCTTCTCGCAAAAGCTTCAGAATGCTGGCTCTAGCATCGGAGGCTGGGGCATGCTGGCATGAGGAACTTACACACACTCGTAAAGAAGAAGCATGTCATAGGCATCGAGGGTGTCAAGTTCAAGAAGGATCATTTGTGTGGTGCCTGCGAAGCTGGAAAGATGACTAGGGCAAAGCACCCCTCGAAGACAATCATGACAACATCTCATCCCTTCGAGCTGTTACACATGGACTTATTTGGACCTACTCACTACTCCACCCTCACAACAACTGCATGTCTCTATGGCTTCATCATTGTTGATGACTACTCAAGATACACATGGGTGCACATAATTCTCTACAAGACTGAAGTGCAAGATGTCTTCAAACGCTTTGCCAATCGAGCAATGAACAATTATGGCGTGAAGATCAAGCATATCAGAAGTGACAATGGCACTGAATTCAAGAACACCGGACTTGATCTTTATCTGGATACAATGGGAATCACTCATGAGTTCTCTGCTCCATACACACCTCAGCAAAATGGCATCGTTGAGCGCAAGAACAGAACCCTCATTGAGATGGCTCGAACAATGCTCGATGAATACAAGACACCAAGAAAGTTCTGGCCTGAAGCTATTGATACAGCATGTCACATCATCAACCGTGTTTACATCCATAAGCTTCTGAACAAAACATCCTATGAGTTCCTTACTGGCAAGAAGCCAAATGTCAGTTACTTCAGAGTATTTGGAGCTAGGTGCTGGATCAAGGATCCCCATCACAAGTCAAAATTTGCACCTAAAGCTCACGAAGGCTTCATGCTTGGCTATCGAAAGGACTCACACTCCTACAGAGTCTTCAACCTCTATCTCTACAAAATCGTCGAAACTGTGGACATGCGATTTGATGAAACAAATGGTTCACAAAGAGAACTCCTGCCAAGTACACTAGATGAAGCTCCGCCCAGTGAATCTATCAAGCTGATGGGAGCTGGTGAAATCATGCCTTCTGAAGCACAGCCTGAAGAGGAACTTATCATTTCTGCACCTAACCAACTTGAAGACAATGCTCAGACCGAAGACAATCCTCCCAATGATGAAAATGATCAGCAAGAGCAAAGTTTTCGTCCAGTTCATCCTCGTGTTGCAAATGAAGTACAAATTGAGAAGATAATTGATAGCATCAATGCACCTGGTCCACTCACTCACTCGAGAGCAACACAGTTAGCAAATTTCTGTGGGCATTTTTTGTTTGTATCAATATCAGAACCCAAGAAAGTTACTGAAGCCTTTATGGAACCTGAATGGATTCAAGCTATGCAAGAAGAACTTCAACAGTTCAAGTTGAACAATGTTTGGGAACTTGTCAAGCGACCTGACCCTCGCAAGCATAACATTATTAGCACAAAATGGATATATCGAAACAAGCAAGATGAGAATGGTCAAGTCGTCAGAAACAAAGCACATCTGGTGGCTCAAGGATATACTCAAGTAGAAGGAATTGACTTTGATGAAACATTTGCTCCTGTTGCTAGGCTTGAAGCTATTCGCATACTGCTAGCCTATGCTAACCACCACAACATCTTGCTATATCAAATGTATGTGAAGAGTGCATTTCTCAATGGCAAGATTGAAGAAGAAGTATATGTCGCTCAACCACCTGGCTTTGAAGATCCAAAACATCCTGATATGGTGTACAAGCTAAACAAAGCACTCTATGGCCTCAAACAAGCACCTCACGCTTGGTATGATACGATCAAAGACTTCTTGAAGAGCAAAGGCTTCAAACCTGGATCCCTCGATCCCACACTCTTCACGAAGACATATGATGGTGAACTGTTTGTGTGCCAAATATATGTGGACGACATTATCTTCGGCTGCACCAACCGGAAGTATAGTGATGAGTTTGGGTACATGATGCAAGAGCAATATCAAATGTCCATGATGGGTGAGCTGAAGTTCTTCCTTGGTCTTCAAATTCGTCAGCAAAGGAATGGCATCTTCATATCTCAAGAAAAATACCTCAAAGATTGTTTGAAGAAGTTTGGAATGGAAGATTGCGAAGGTTACACGACGCCAATGCCAGCCAAACACCATCTTGGTCCCGAAGACAATGGTAAAGAGTTCGATCAAAAGGTATACCGCTCCATGATTGGTTCTTTACTTTATCTATGTGCATCTAGGCCAGATATTATGCTTAGTGTTTGCATGTGTGCTCGATGCGAAGCGGCACCAAAGGAATCGCATCACTTAGCGGTGAAGCGAATTCTTCGATATTTGGCTTACACCCCAACACTCAGATTATGGTATCCAAAGGGCTCAAAATTTGATTTGGTTGGATTCTCAGATGTTGATTATGCTAGCGACAAGGTGGATCGCAAGACTACATCAGGCACATGTCACTTTCTGGGCCGATCACTTGTCTGTTGGTCTTCAAAGAAGCAGAACTGTGTATCACTCTCAACTACTGAATCTGAATACATTGCTGCTGGATCTTGTTGCGCTCAGCTTCTATGGATGAAGCAAACACTCAAGGACTATGGCATCAATCTCAAACAAGTAACTCTCTTCTGCGACAACGAAAGTGCCATCAAGATAGCCAACAATCCAGTCCAGCACTCGAAGACAAAGCACATTGAAATTCGTCATCACTTTCTCAGAGATCATGTCATGAAGAAAGATATTGACATCATTCACGTCAACACAGAAGAGCAACTGGTAGATATCTTCACAAAGCCCTTGGATGAGAAAAGGTTTTGCAAGTTACGGTGTGAGCTAAATATCTTGGAATCCTCTAATGTCATGTGATCAGGCACACATCCTAACACTCATGCATGTTGATGACCTAGATGTGCAACACACGAAGTAATGTATATCTTCAATCAATGAAGACTTACACTCTGAGTGTGAATACATTAACGTGGAATATGACTTCGGAGCGCCACGATAATTGTGCACCGTGTCTGGGTCTAATACTTCCTATACGGTGGGTAACGCCACCACCAAATTTCTTGGTTTGAAGTGTTTCACTCATGGCGTTATTTTTGCAATGACTTCGCATTTGGTTTGTCTTCAGTTTCTATTTATCTTCATGATTTTCTTCACTATGATGATTTGATTGCTTTCTGATATATATATACTAGTGTTCTGTCCTCTACAACATTCACTTATAGCTATGTCTTCCTACTTGAATCTTTTGAACTAAGTGAATGTGATTGGACCCTGACCTCTCTATGCTTTCTATCTCAAACTCTATCTGTCCAAATCATATGCAGTCTATTGAAACTGTCGAATGTCTTCTCTGCGTCCTAGTCAGCAGAAGACACAGAGACAAACATTAAGTCTGTTTTAAATGACTCATCTTTATTTTCCAAATCCGGAGAAGCCGGAATAACCATCCGACATGCCTGGCGGGCGTGGGAACGTGGGACAACTCTGAGTATGTTGCATGCTTGCCACGTGCCCCTCAGATGTGAACCGCCAGGGGCACCTGCGTAATTGCGTTGTGCCGCACACTTCCTTATAAATACATGTCCCCTGCGGTAAAGAAAACCTTCTTCCACCTCTCCATCTCGTCAAAACCCTAGCGCGACCGCTAGCTCTCGACGATGCCGGCGACGAAGCGCTTAGCTGCCGCGACTTCTCCGACGCCGTCCTCACGCCGGCCGCGGACATCGTCCTCTCCGCCGTCGCCGTAGGTGTCCTCCGTCGCCAAGTTAGGGCACGATGGATTGAACTGCTCGGTCTCCTGTTCATCCCATCTAGCAGTTCTTCATGTGGTAAATATAACTCTATTTTTACTGTCTTTTTGATCTTCAAAGATTCATCCAATCTACCAAAAGTGGTTTCTGCCTACACATTGTTAGATCTATTCTGTCTGCATCTCATACAACCTAGTCCATTCACTTAAACTTCATATCTGGTTTGATTCCTCACTTGTACTTATTCACGGATTTGTACAAATCTGGAACGAACTCTCAACATATAAGTGAATGTCTTCGCATCATGAGGTCAATGTCTTCAAACTGATTTATCTTCAAAATCTTCTGAGAATGCATATGACCTCTTCCCCTTCCCTCGCATCTCTAATGTTGTCACAGGTACATGTCAGTGGGAGAATCCTTTGGTTCTCATAGTCTGCATTCGTTTGCAGAATTCTTACAGCATCACATTAACTCTCCCGAAGCCAGTTCCTGTTTGACCAGCAAGCGAAAGTCTTTGAAGCCTTTGAACGTATTGAAGCCATTCAGTTTGAAGTTCATGGCTGCAGAGAAATCAGTAAGGAAGGGTGGCAGACAGCGTCGAGGGGGAACATCAAAAGATCAGCCTGATGACCTCGCAGAACTTTACAAGACAGATCCTGAAGAGAATTATCATCAGCGCAAGACTCGAATCCAATGGATTCGACGCTATTGGGCTGAACAATGGTTCAAGTACAAGTTCGTGACCCAGGAATATGCAGAGAAGAATGCCATCAAAAGTCCTTGGGGTGATATTCTATATCGAGGCCTTCAACCCAAGAACAGAGCTGAAGCTATTGCACAGGGTTTCTATCCCTATATGGTCCGTGGACCTCAGCCTGACAATGCCGACCCATCAACATTGCTCTGGTGTCATGAAGATACTCTTTTCAAGCGCAACTTCCAGCACGCAAAGGCATCGACCAAGGAAAACAAGAAGTCATTGGGATTAGACTTCAACCCTGGTCCCTCTGCTCCTCGTGCTGACGGCTCACGTGATGCCGATCCCAATGTCATCGGGCCCTTCTCCAACCTTGATGGCCTCATCACCTACATCTTGGTCCAAGGTGCCAGAGTAGATCATTCTGATAATGATGCTGACACTGATGAAGCCCCAGCTCCTCCTCCAAAGCCGCAGAAGCTAAAGAAGGCTAAGGCTTCAAGTTCAGCTGCTCCTCCAAAAGCTTCATGTGCGAAGCCACTGGCCACTGCACCTCCTGAAGACAATGTGCAGTCTGAAGATCTATCACGTATCTCCAAGAGGGAGGAGAAGACAGAAAATCGTCAAGCATACTGATCAAGCCTTGACTCCTGCTGCCATTCTGCGAGAAGAACCCATTGATCTGTCCAGCGATGAAGATCTTGCAGATGATGCCCTTGAGCAACTGATCAAGAGCAAGGAAGAAGCAGAGATCTTCAATAACTTGCCTCTCTTCGATGTGGCAATCATCCATAACTTCATTGACGAGTGGTTTGACACCCCAAATCTCAGCTTTGAAGATCTGCAGCTTCCCATTGGCCTCGGCGTCTCCTTCAATGGTGCCATTGCTTCTGAGCTAGCTCTCGCTCAGTGCATCGTTGAGCTAAAGAACAAGATTGATTATGAGAAAGCTCAGTTCAAGAAGCATGTGGCAAAGCTCAGCGTGCAAGATGTCAGAAACTTCAAGGTCATGCTGCACGAGCTTAAAGAAGCCTTTCTCAAGAAGCGTGAAGAAGCTCAAGGCTCTCGTGAGTGTATGAAGCGTCTAGCTGACAAATGTGTGCTAGCCTACAATGAGGCTGAGAAGCGCAAGTCTCTTGGTCGTCCTGGCATTGACCCCAGAATGGCTGCAAAGAAGAAGAAGCTATCAACTACCCAATCTGCACCTTCAGGGCAGGAAGCACCTCGCATAATCTTCCCAAGCAGCATGATTGGCTCGAAGCCAAAGGTCATGTCAACTGCTTCAGAATAGAAGCATACGAGGGCTGCCGAGGCTGAAGCCAGAAAAAGGAAGAATACTGAAGCCTCTGATGCTGCTCCCTCCAAGAAGAAGCGCAAAACCAAGAAGAATCGGGCTGCTCCCACAGAGCCCTTAGTTGTTGAACCTATCTCAGTGGTTCGCCCTGCATCTGAACACCAAGAACGACGGATGATAGTTCATGAGCCTGCTTCCACATAGGCTCATGAAGCTGAAGACATTCCAGCAGCTGAACCCACCACTGCTGAAGACATTGGTCACGATGACAATGTTGAAGATGATGAAGTTCTTCCTCAGATCGAACACAACCTGGTATGATCGCCTGTTCTCACGAACAACGAACTCATCGGCATTGGTCGTCCTCTGACGCCAATTGCTCAGGATGCATCATGGGATGATCACCCACAGCAACAAGACTCCGCAAGTACTCCACAACAACAACAAGTTGCACCACCCGTACAAGAAGAAGAAGACTTTGAGGCCCAGCCAACTCCATCTCCAAAGGCGTTGCCAGCATTACGCAGGCTTCACAAAGGACAAAGGCCTCAAGTCCCTCTTTCGAGCGTTCCAGAAGGAGAAGTGCATCACCAACCTGTTGCACGTCAAGTGTTTCCTGAAGCCACTCCTACTATGAATGTCTCCGTGTCTGAAGCTCACGCTGCTGAAGACAATCCGGCTGCATCAGCCGATGAAAGACAAGAAGACGTATGTGTCCCTACTCCCCCCAATAATGAAGAAGTTGTTCCTGATGTGAACGTGCCAGTGCCTGACCCTCCAGCTCACCAAGTGGAGGTTAACAATCTTGAGGCTGCCACTACCAACACAAATGAAGCCAATGATGTAATCATGGCTGAAGTCAATGTGGAGCCTGCACCAGCCAATGTGCCCGAAGCCAATGATGCACCTGCTCCTCAAGTGTATGTTGTGCAGCCTGAAGCCTCAGTTGTTGCCACTGCTCCTGTTCCGCCACCAAGGCCCTATACAATTGAGAAAGCATACAATCATGGTCAGCTAACCACTGTCTGATGGCCCGTTCTGGTTCCTCCGCCTACTGCCTCTGGTCCTCAGTTTGATTATCATGTTGAGCATAGGCCTTAGGTCCAGAAACCAAAGCCAAGACTGCCAAAGTTCCCAGGTACTGCAAACTCTACAGGGTCCTTCAATGCAAATGGCTTCAAAAGCCACAACACCTTCTTTGACAGTGCAAAGAACCCCTACTCGAAGCCAAGAATATCATCTGATCGCTTCTGGAGCTATCAATAGTGAAGCTATTACTCCTGCGTTCTGTATGATCAAGGGTGCATTTCCACTCATATGCGCCTCGACACTGAAGCCATTGTTGGACTGCCATGCCTAGAAGAAGCTCTTGACTGCTTTCGTGATGCAGGTCTGCTCAGCTTTGTGACAGACAAAGAACATTGGAATGAGGAACTTTTGTTTCAATTCTATGCTACCCTCCACATTCGCGGCTACAACAGGGATATCAAGACATGGGTTCTCGAGTGGATGACAGGAAATGTTCATCATGAAGCCAAAGCTCTTGATGTCATTGAGTTTAGAGGCCTACCCACTCCTGGAGAGCTATATGAACCTGATTGTCAACTACACCGCAATGCAATGGAGAGCATCTTCCATAAGCCAGAACCCAACATGAGCCAGATGTTGAGCATGATGAAGCCTTTGCCATCTGACGCTGAATACCCAACGGAGTTCTTTGTTGATGACCTTGAGTATCTGCCTCGCACGATATATCACATCATCAGGCGAACTCTATGGCCTATCAAAGGACATTCATCAGCGGCCAAACTTGAAGGAGCCATGAAGACATTGGTCTTTTACATCCTCAATGGCATCAGCTTCAATTCCCAAGAATTATTCATTAGGCAACTTGCTGCGTCTGGATCTAACCTTTTTGGCCTGAAATTCTATGCTCCATGGGTCATGCGCCTCATCAAGCGACACTCCTTTGTCAACTGTCAGCCCTCTGCTCGCAGTCATCTGATCTATTTACCAGAGGTTGATATGTCAGTTGAAGCCATATACTCTGATCCTGCCAAGAAGCCTCTTTGTCTTCAAAATGTCGAGCACCAAAGCTTCACTCAACCCATAGAAGGAGTCTAAGCAGTAACTCGAATCTATCCAATGGCTGGGAACACTCGTTTGCCTCATCGTGCGCAAACTGAAGCTACTGAAAGCACCATTGCCCAAAGGCCTCAGAAGCGCTCTCGCGTTCTCAATGACCGAGAACTTCTTGTGGCACTTCATCAGAAACAAGATAAGCATCACTTTTGGCTTAAGAGACAGATGCAAAGCCTCTTGGTGGACGTCAACCGCATTCGAAATCTTGCCACCAAGAATGCATTTGTCGCTCACGAGACTTGTCAGCGATCATGGAAGAGTTTGACGCTGCTTAGTGCTGAAGCAGATCTTCAAGATGATGGCTTCACTGAAAGATTCAAGTTTGACTCCACTCCTCCACGGACTGCTGTCCTACGTCGAACTCCATCCCTTGAAGACTCTGACTATTCTTCCTCCGCGGCAACTGTGAATGCCAGAGTGATCAATGATGAAGATGATGCTACTTCACCGCCCCCTACTTCTGTACGCATCGACACTACACCAAGTACGTCTGCACCGCCAAACAACAACGATAACCCTGCTGCTTCACCTACTCATGAGGACGAGTAGATGCTCTATGTCTTCAAACCTTTTTGGTCCTTACTGACAAAAGGGGGAGAAGCATATGAGCTTGATAGTCTTCAAGCGGGTTCATATGGGCGGTCGCTTTATATTTTGCCTCGTGTTTACAACTCTCGCTTTTGAAACATTTGGTTCTTTGAGTTGTAACACTTAAACTCGATGGTCGTCTGCTACTTATTTGCTTTACCGTGATGCGATGATAAATTCCGCATGTGCGATGATAACTTCCGCACTTAGATCATTCTGCAGACGTCCATTTTTCATTATGCATGTCATTCTATTTGCTATATCATTTCATGCATGATGAATTATCTTCATAAGTTGAAGAGGATCTCCACAAGTACAACCTTCCATGTGCATTTGCATTCCAAAAGCAAATTACTTATATGCACATCTTCAGGGGGAGCCCTTGCTACTTATGAAGACAATACCCTATCCTTTACAATTTCACATACTTTATCTCTGTTGAAAACTTCAACCAGTTTGTCATCAATCACCAAAAAGGGGGAGATTGTAAGTGCATCTAGTGCCACCCCTAGTTGGTTTTGGAGTATTTACGACAAAGTTGGTTGAGGGACTAATGCGTTTGTGAGAATTGCAGGATAACGCAGGTAGTGTCCCTCATTGATTCGGTTTACCTACCGGAGATGACCCATAAAAATGTATGAAGACATTGACGACAATGTTGGTACATGAAGATATTCATATTGAAGACTATGACATGAGAAGACATTGAGTGAAGACTATGGAGCGCGAAGACTGTGTTGTTTCGCTATTTCCTTTTTCTTCTTTGTTGAGTCATACGAATCACCGTACTGTTAAGTAGGGTCCAAGTGAACTAAGTCAGAATGACTGAAGTGATGCTCAACCCAAATCCTATGTCTTCAAGCGAAGACAATGAGAGCAAATCTTATCCAGAGCTAGATGAGTCAGCTTTGCTTGTAGCCCAAGTAAAGTTGCCGTGTGTGTTTGAAATCTGACCATTGGAACACGTGTTAGTTCCTTAGTGACCCAGGGTCATTTCGGACATATCAGATCGGGTTGCCCATTGGCTATAAATAGCCCACCCCTACACCATAAATTGGTGGCTGCTCAGAGTTAGTGCACGGCTTTTGTCATTTGAGAGCAACCCACCTCGAAGCCTTTGAGAGAGAGAAATCCTTGTGAGGACCAAGCCCAAACACCTAGAGCCAAAGAGTGTTAGGCATCACTGAAGTCTTTCTGTCTATGTGACCTGAAGACTTATTACACTTGAGGACTGTGAATCCTCCAGCCGGTTAGGCGTCGCGTTCTGAGCATCCAAGAGTCATTGTGGATTGCTGGTGAACGAAGTCTGTGAAGGTTCGGAAGTCTACCTTGAAGACTTACCAGAGTGATTGGGCGAGGACTGTGTGTCCTTAGCTCAAGGGGAATAAGGTGAAGACACGGTCTTCTGAGTTGAATCTCAGCCTCCCTAACCAGACGTACAATTGTCACAGCAACTGGAACTGGTCCAACAAACCATGTGTCTTCAACAAGTGACTGGTTCTATCCATTCCCATCCTTTACTTAGAGTTTGTCTTCGTGAAGTCAGTGCCTATCTGCCATACCTGTTTGACTTCATTGCTTGACTACTATTGTTGATTGGCTTCATACTATCTTCCATCCTGATCCTTACTACTTAGCTACTATTAGTCCTGTACTTTCACATCATTGCATACTTGACTATGGTTTGCTTATTGTAGTTTATCTTCCGCTGTATATCAATTAGGTAATTTCTACTGTTTGTCTTCGAAACTTCCATGTTTTGAAGACTTTCATAAAAATTGCCTATTCACCCCCCCACTAGTCAATACTAGCACTTTCAAGTAATAATATCCTTCATATACTTAGCATAAGGATTTGTTTTGAGCACATCAGTTAATCGCATACGCAAAAAGATGGGTCTAATCATTTCAGCAAAGTGCTGAAAATCCTCATCATCCTTTTTCTTGGATGGTTTCGGAGGAAAAGGCATGGGTTTCTGAACCCATGGTTCCCTTTCTTTACCATGTTTCCTAGCAACAAAGTCTCTTTTATCATAACGTTGATTCCTTGATTGTGGGTTATCAAGATCAACAGCAGGTTCAACTTCTACATCATTATCATTACTAGGTTGAGCATCAACATGAACATTATCATTAACACTATCACTAGGTTCATGTTCATCACCTGATTGTGTTTCAGCATCAGAAATAGAGATGTCATTTGGATTCTCAGGTGGTTCAGCAATAGGTTCACTAGAAGTTTGCAAAGTCCTATCATTTTTCTTTTTCTTCCTCTTGAAAGAACTAGGCATGTCAATATTCTTTCTCTGAGAATCTTGCTCGATTCTCTTAGGGTGGCCTTCAGGATACAAAGGTTCCTGAGTCATTCTACCAGTTCTAGTAGCCACTCTAACAGCATAATCATTTTTCTTACTATTCATTTCATCAAGCACTTCTTTCTGAGCTTTAAGTACTTGTTCTACTTGAGTGGTAACCATAGAAGCATGCTTGCTAACAAGTTTAATTTCACCTCTAATATCAGCCATATAATCACCCAAGCGTTTAATCATAAAGGTATTCTGTTTTAATTGTCTACCAAAATAAGCATTGAAGTCATCTTGCTTAAACATAAAGTCATCAAACTCATCCAAGCACTGACTAGCAATTTTAGTAGGAGGGACTTTAGCTTCATCATATCTATAGAGAGAATTTACCTTTACTACCTGTGTCAGGATATCGGGAGGTTCTTCAGTAAATAAGTAATTGAGATCATATACTTCTTCAACAGGCGGTAAATTAAGACCATGTATTTCTTCAATAGGAGGTAAATTCTTAACATCTTCAGCTTTAATACCTTTTTCTTTCATAGATTTCTTTGCCTCTTGCATATCTTCGGGACTGAGAAATAGAACACCTCTCTTCTTCGGAGTGGGTTTAGGAATAGGCTCAGTAATTGGCTCAGGAGCTGGCTTGGGAGGTTCCCAATTATTTTCATTTGCCAACATATTATTCAATAGAATTTCAGCGTCATCCGGTGTTCTTTCCCTGAAAAGAGAACCAGCACAACTATCCAGGTAATCTCTGGAAGCATCGGTTAGTCCATTATAAAAGATATCAAGTATTCCAGGTTTCTTAAGAGGATGATCAGGCAAAGCATTAAGTAGCTTGAGAAGCCTCCCCCAAGCTTGTGGGAGACTTTCTTCTTCAATTTGCACAAAATTATATATATCCCTCAAAGCAGCTTGTTTCTTCTGAGCAGGGAAATATTTAGCAGAGAAGTAATAAATCATATCATGGGGGCTTTGCACACAACCAGGATCAAGAGAATTAAACCATTTCTTAGCATCACCCTTTAACGAGAACGGAAATATTTTGAGTAAATAAAGGTAGCGTGATCTCTCATTATTTGCAAACAGGGCAGCTATATCATCTAACTTACGAAGATGTGCCACAACAGTTTCAGATTCATAGCCATAAAAAGGATCAGATTCAACCAAAGTAATTATATCTGGATCAACAGAAAAATCATAATAATCCTGATCAGGAACACAGATAGGTGAAGTAGCAAAAGCAAGGTCAGGCCTCATCCTATCTCTAAAAGATTCTTTACTCCACTTAACTAGCAACCTCTTACGTTCAAGACTATCCTGGCAAGCAAGAACAACTTCAATAGATTCATCATTAAAAAGATAACCCTCAGGAATAGCAGGCATATTTTCATCATCACTAACATCATCGTGTTCAGTTTCAATAATTTCTCTTTCTCTAGACCTAGAAATTTGTTCATCTAGAAATTCACCAAGGGGCACAGTAGTATCAAGCATAGAAGTAGTTTCATCATAAGTATCATGCATAGCAGAAGTGGCATCATTAATAACATGTGACATATCAGAATCAATAGCAGTAGTAGGTTTAGGTGTCGCAAACTTACTCATAACAGAAGGAGAATCTAGTGCAAGGCTAGTTGGCAATCCCTTACCTCCCCTCGTAGTTGAGGGAAAAATAGTAGTTCGATCATCTTTCAAGTTCTTCATAGTGTCCAGAAGATATAAATCCCAAGTGACTCAAAGAATAGAGCTATGCTCCCTGGCAACGGCGCCAGAAAAAGGTCTTGATAACCCACAAGTATAGGGGATCGCAACAGTTTTCGAGGGTAGAGTATTCAACCCAAATTTGTTGATTCGACACAAGGGGAGCCAAAGAATATTCTCAAGTATTAGCAGCTGAGTTGTCAATTCAACCACACCTGGAAACTTAATATCTGCAGCAAAGTGTTTAGTAGCAAAGTAATATGATAGTGGTGGTAACGGTAACAAAGTAAAGACAGCAAAAGTAATGTTTTTGGTATTTTTGTAGTGATTGTAACAGTAGCAACGGAAAAGTAAATAAGCGTAAACCAGTATATGGAAAACTCGTAGGCACCGGATTAGCAATGGATAATTATGCCGGATGCGGTTCATCATGTAACAGTCATAACATAGGGTGACACAGAACTAGCTCCAGTTCATCAATGTAATATAGGCATGTATTCCGCATATAGTCATACGTGCTTATGGAAAAGAACTTGCATGACATCTTTTGTCCTACCCTCCCGTCGCAGCGAGGTCCTATTGGAAACTAAGGGATATTAAGGCCTCCTTTTAATAGAGAACCGGAACAAAGCATTAGCACATAGTGAATACATGAACTCCTCAAACTATGGTCATCATCGGGAATGGTCCCGATTATTGTCACTTCGCGGTTGCCGGATCATAACACATAGTAGGTGACTGTAGACTTGCAAGACAGGATCAAGAACACACATATATTCATGAAAACATAATAGGTTCAGATCTGAAATCATGGCACTCGGGCCCTAGTGACAAGCATTAAGCATAGCAAAGTCATAGCAACATCAATCTCAGAACATAGTGGATACTAGGGATCAAACCCTAACAAAACTAACTCGATTACATGATAAATATCACCCAACCCATCACCGTCCAGCAAGCCTACGATGCAATTACTTACACACGGCGGTGAGCATCATGAAATTGGTGATGGAGGATGGTTGATGATGACGACGGCGACGAATCCCCCTCTCCGGAGCCCCGAACAGACTCCAGATGAGCCCTCCCGAGAGAGATTAGGGCTTGGCGGCGGCTCCATATCGTAAAATGCGATAAAACTTTCTCTCTGATTTTTTTCTCCCCGAAAGCCAATATATGGAGTTGGAGTTGGCGTCGGAGGGCCACCAGGGGGCGCACGAGGTAGGGCGGCGCGCCCAGGGGGGAGGGGCGCGCCCCCCCACCATCGTGAACAGGGTGTGGGCCACCTGGTCTTCATCTTTGGCGAGGATTTTTTATTATTTATTCTAATATATTCCGTGGAGTTTCAGGTCATTTTGAGACTTTTGTTTTCTGCACATAAAACAACACCATGGCAATTCTGCTGAAAACAGCGTCAGTCCGGGTTAGTTCCATTCAAATCATACAAGTTAGAGTCCAAAACAAGGGCAAAAGTGTTTGGAAAAGTAGATACGACGGAGACGTATCATGTCGCCAGCGCCTCTGTGGCGCGCATGCCCGCTGCTCGGCCAGCCTGGGCGTGTCCCCCCGCGCCACCATCCTCGTCTCCACCCCCTTAACTCCTCCCTGCCGCTCGCCGATGCCGGAGCTCGCCGCAGCGAGCACGTGCACGGTCCGGCCAACGGCATAGTGCCCGTGGACTGTGTTCGTCCCCTTCCTCCTTGCTCATGTGCTCGTCCGTGTCCGTGCACAGCTCCCGCGTGAACCCCGTCGCCTTCTCCCTCTCTCTCTCTCTGGCACCATTCTTCGCCGGGCGTCGGCGACAGCTGTCCTCCGGCGGAGCCCGAGCCCTCCTCGCTGCCCCGCCTATAAATAACCCCCTCCGTAGCCTCCTGGAGCACCGCACCTCACCACATCTCCCTCCCATAGCCACTAGAAGCCGCAACCCGGTCGGGCAGGCTGCGGGCTGCCATCCTGAGCCGAGCTCGCCGGCGATCCCCCTGGATCGACCCCGCAGCTCCGGCCACTCCCATGTCGAGGCGACCCCGCCAGGGCCTCTGCCTCTCCTCCGTGAAGCCAACGAGCCAAGCCTAAGCCCCTGGAGCCGCCCCTAGCCGCCGTCTTCCTCATCTCCGACGACCTCCGTGTTCTGCCTCCGCTTGCGAGGAAGAAACCGACGCTGTCCGGTCACCATTTTCCACGCCACGGGTACGGGCAGGTGCGCAAGAACCTTCTCTGTCGATCCCTCCCTCTCATCTTCCCCTAAGAGGCCTCAACACCGGCGAACGCTCCGGCGAACCGCCGCCCGTCTCTCCGGCCTGACTAGCAAGGCCAACTAGTCAGCCACTCATAACGCGCGCGAAGTGTTATGAGTGGTGGCGCCCCGGGAAAATACGCTATCGACGTCACCCCCTCTCTGTTTTTCCTTTTTTTCAAATTTATTTAAATTCCAGGAGCATTCAAACAGACATAACTTTTATTCTACAAGTCCAAATGCAGTGATTCTTTTTGCATTGTGTTCTTTGTCTAAAAATCTAACAGCTCCCAAAAGATGGGATTTTTGCTTGCTGTCTAGATTTTCTGACAATTTTCAGAAGGTTTCTTGATATTTTCTTTTGTGGTTTTTGAATGATTTCAGAGGAACCAGCTTGTCTTGAGGATCACCAGGAGGCTTGTGACCCTCATCAGTACTAAGGCAAGCCACAGTAACATTTTCATGGTGCCACTTCAATATTATTTATTTTCATACTTGAACTTATGAATATTGATGCATTTTAATTAGTTATATAATAAATATATTCTGTTATATGCTTGTTATGTTAAAATGCTTGAACTTCAGTATGTTTGAAGTAAATATTGTTGGTAAGATGATGAGAACTTAGTTATTAGAGTTAAATAAATAATATGGTCATAGAATCGATGAGAAATTTGGATATTATTTTTGCATGAGGTATAATGATGATAATTGCTAGAAATGGTTCTGGTATAAGTAAAGAAAGGTTTTTACCAGTATAGTAGCATGATTTTATGTTGGCTCCGTGGGAGCGTAGTTGGTGCAGTTTTGCACAGTTATGTGATGCATATGTTAAGTGATGTATGGTACGACAGTACGACACCGGTTATTTCTTTTCACATTAAAAGTTGAACTGGATTAATATTCAACTTGAACATGTTGTTGACCGGGTCGTGGTGCCGCTGAAACGAGTCTTTCCCAGTACAACCACATTTGCCGGTATGGGACGGCCTTAATGCGTGCCTCTGGTCGGTACCTCAAATTAGGGAAGGTTATGGGCGTGTTGTACCCTGGCCCGGTAGGCAAGCATAACCTTGTGAGCCCGTTGTTAAGTTAAGTTTGGTACCGGATCCCAGTGTGGATTGTGGCCACGACGGTGGTCGAGGTGTCTGGAGGTAGACATGGGGCCACCCAGGACTAGCCCAGTGGGGTCTGAGTCGGAGGGGCCGGGAGAGTGTCATGACAGTGAAATGGTTTCGTCAGAACGCTGGTCCACTCTGATGGGAGAGTGAGGCCATGGTTCCGTAGTGTGGGTACAGTGTACTAACCTCTACAGAGTGTATTTAATCTATCGATAACCAAGTCCACGGATACGGACATGCTCGAAAGTAAGGTACACCATGGGTCAACACTTAATAAATATGCACACTAAATTGCACTAAGGATGACAGTGAGGTCATCGTGTTGAGTTGGCCACGAGTTGGTCGGGTTGTGATCGCCGTAAGGATCATGGGCCACGAGTTGGTCGGGTTGTGATCGCCGTAAGGATCACGGGCCATGAGATGGTCGGATTGTGATCGCCGTAAGGATCACAGGTAAGTGTTGGTAATATTATGTTTGTTGGTCACATCTGGTAAGCAAGTTGGGAGAATGAGTACCTGTTGAGCGTAGTCACATCATGTTGGTTATATAGCTGCATTGTTGATTAAAACTGGATAAATATCATAATATTGTCTGTCATCTTGTTTATGCTTATTGTGAGCTTGCAAGTACATTCAATGTACTGACCTGGCGTGTCATGCCAGCTTTCAGGAAAGTCCCGTTGGAAAGGAGTGCTGTCCGAGTCTAGACCGTGTCCACGTCGGTGTCCTTGTGCTATGGAGTCCCACTACGACGTTGTTCCGCTGCCGAGTAGTTGTCAAGATCGAGGCCCCTTTATGTTCACTAAATAATGTACATATTGTTCAGCCGCATCGTGTGTGCCGCTTGGCCTCGCTAACTGTTGTAATATGAATTATGTTCCGCTAGCATGAATAAAGCGGTTGTATTCTGTGCCATGTTGTTGTGTGTTGCCAGAAGACAAGGTCTCTGGCTGGCAATGCAGGGTAAACCGGTCGCTCTGAGCCGGGGTGCCATAATATGAATGGATAAATGGTAGAAGCTTTCAAAATCTGCCACATGTGTTTGATAGGGGTTCTCAGAAGCAAGAAGAAGGATACGAAGCTTGTCTCTTGATTACATTGGGTATTGTCAAAATTTTTATACTACAAGCTCTTGATTTTTGTGGTCATGATGAGTCTACTAGCTCAATAATAAGGGTAACTTTAAAGAGTTGTTGGACTTGTTCATAAAGAAAGACCCAAAGGTGGTAAAATTATTTGGGGATCCAGGAGATAACCATATATTAAGCTGACTTCACATAAGAAACAATTGGATTTATGTAAGGCTTGTGCAAAAGAGACCACCTATGTAATTATTGAGGAGATTGGAGGTTATCGCACATGTAAAGGCGTTTTGCCTCGTCCTCGACGTAGGTTTTCACATTTTGCATCTATCATTAACTAGTTTTACCTGCTATATTAGGCACTGATTTGCATTTCAAAATTAATGATTGAAGGTTTAGCTTCTTCTGCAGTCATGGGAGGCTCAGATCAACCAATCATTTGATTTGGTATCAATCTTTTGTATCATCTATCTATGCTACACATTGTCTTTCGATTTGTCTTGCATTGAATATTATGTTTGGTTTCTTATTAGTTATGCAACATACATTGACTTTTGTATGCCTTCAAACTGGAGTTTTTGCTGGGTAGGTTTTGGCCCTTAGTTTCTCGCCTGGGGCGTCGGACAATCCTGGGTCCGCCACTGCAGAAGAACATTATGTAGATGAACATAGTAAATCAAGATTCCCAACGTCATGTGTCATGGATGGTTTGTGAACATCTTCTCTGTTGTCTTCATTCATATAGCACAGCCTATCTTCTGTGTTACCTGAATAGATAATGCAAAACGATCAAATATAGGGATATTGAATAGTTTACGACCTTGGGTGCTTCGGCCCAGAGTTTTTGAGTATTTTAGCACTTAGCTAAGTATTTGTAATAAACATAATGGATGCCATGGAAAGAATAATACAGACTTGTTGTAGTTCAACAAAGTGGTGATATAAAAAAATGCAGGGAATAGACTAAAGAACATCTTTTGGTATGTCAAGGATAATTATCAAACCACTCGTGCATAAATCATAGCTTCTCGAAGTATACTTGTCCTACATCCGCGAAGAAAGAGCAATTTCAAGATCCTACGGAAGTGCAAGAGCAATTGATGAGGAAAAAACATTAATGCTTGTTAGAGCCAAGTTTATGCACAGCAGCAGGGCGATAAATTCTTGCAAAAAATATGTACAGCCAAATCCAGTACTGCAGATAAGTTCCGAAATCACCATGAAGGATGCTAACTACCAGGTCCTCCATAGTGTTGTAAACTTTTCAACATACGGGAAATTTACTCTGTATTTATCACTGCATTTTCTCAATTCGGATAACCTAGAAGATAAGCTGTCAAACATATAGGAACCAAGCAGGGGAGACGCAAAGAATGGAAAATACTTAGCCCCACCGCCAGGCCTACTGCTGCAAACCCTTGAGGATTTGGTTGTTCACAAAGAATAGAATACTTATTCAATCATTTATACAAACCCAAGAAACAAAAGAATGGAAGAAAGATAAAATAATGGAACCGCTAAGCCTAATTTTTTTTGTTATCTCAATTCTGTTTGCAAACAGAACGCAGAGGGGCATCGCTGCCGGTTCCCCTATTGTTGAAATAAACAATTGACAAAAGAAAACAAGAGTATGGATCAACTAAAGGAAGAACTAACAGAAAATGCTACTCCCTCCGTCCCATAATATAATAGTATTTTTGACACTACACTTGTGTCAAAAACGCTCTTATATTATGGGCAGAGGGAGTACCTTTTTGGGGCATCAATGGTTACAGTACCGACACGCGTGCAGTAAAACCTGCATTCTTTGTACTATGACGTCCTAAGCCAATTTGGCTAAACCTCTATAGCAGTGGCAGTGTAACAGCAAAATCCGATAAAACCTAATTAAACTGCATAATGAATAGATTCCCGTTCTTGTGAACTCTTTCCCGATCTAGGGTGCCAGATCCGCCTCAATTGCCGATGCAACAGCACTGCAGTAAGAATCATGGAGAACATGACAGAAAAGAGAATTGTGAACTGAAGCAAAGATGATTACCAACAAGCAGAGGCTTTGGTGGAACCAACAAAACTAATTTAGACGCAAGAACCAATCTAGAGAAAGAAAGTCATATGCATACAAGATCCAGATAAATAGATATGCGTGTGTTATAAACTAGTAACAATATACTGACCATTTGCCTACACAAGAACATTAAACAGATGAACATGATAAATCAAGAGTCCTAATGTCATGTCATGGATGGTTTGGGAAAATCATGTGGTGCAGCCTATCTTCTGAGTTGAGATACTGCAATGATAAATATATAGAGTGAATGTCAAGGATATTGAAGGGCTTAAGACCCTTGTGTGTTGGCTGGGAGTTTTCAAGTGTGTTAGCACTTGGCTAAGTATCTGTAATGAGAAACAGTAGATTACAAGAAAAGAACAATACATCTTGCATAGTTCCTGCCATGCCCTCTCGGTTGCCTACAGAAAAGGATATATAAGCACACAAGAAACAAAAACTGACTATGGAAATCTATGCCTCACAAGTATGAAACAATAGAGGACCTATAGTTAGCATCATGTAGTTCATCGTTTTTGGAACTTATCTATAGAAATAAATTTGCTCGATTTTTTTTGTTATTGTGTTATGACCGGCGTCACTTATAGCCGGAGGAGGCCCAATGGGCCCAAGTTATTTTATTTCTGGCAGCGAGGTTACATAAACAGTTGTAAGACTCCCGTTTGGAATTAAGCAATAAGACATAATCTATTGCCCGGCTCCCAGAGGAGCCGGAACCCTAACCTAGCTGCAGCCTCTCCCATCGCTGCCGCCTTCCCCTCCGTGCGAGAAGGCGCCCACACGCCGGCCGCCGCGGTCATGAGCTCATCCACCTCCCTCCTTCCCCTACAATCTCCCGCCAAGACCCGGTAGAGCCCTAGCTCCTACCAATTTGGTATCAGGTAGCTCGGTTGCGATCATGTCTTCGCCGCTGCCGCCCTGCTAGTCGCCCCGAAGAGCGCCCCTCCACCGTTGGTGCCGGTTACCTCCGTCGCCCGGTTGCCGCTGTCCTCACCCCGGAGGAAGTCACCGGCGCATTCCGCGATCTCGCCACCTCGGTCCAGGGGATCCGCCTCTACCTGGCCGGCCCCTACGGGCTGCCGCAGCGCCACCAACCGCCGCCACCGGGCCGCTGCTCCTGCCACGGCAGCCGCTCCACCGGGCGGCCTCCGCCGTGATCGCCGGGCCGCTACAGCCCCAGCAACAGCTGCCGCCGGCCCCCACCACCACCCCGCCCTGGTTGCCGTGGCCGGTGCAGGCCCTGGCAGGCCCCACCACGCCCGTCGCCCCGCTGCAGCAGCAGCAGCTCCAGGCGCCACCGCCGACCAGGTCCGGGCCGGCTACGACCGCGCCGACTAGAGTCCCGATCCACCAAGTCAGGTTTCCGCCCTCGCCATCACCCCTACTGGCCTGGTTGTCCGGGTCGTCGCCGCAGCCGGTCTACACGATGACCTCGGAACCCACCCTATAGTACGGCGGGTCCTCCAGCGCCGCCGGCCACTACGCTGGCCTTGACGAGCAGTCGTTCCATGGTGGGGCCCCTGTGTCCACCGAACCGGCGCCGCCCCCCTCGCTGCTCCGCACTGACGCGCCGTACTCCCACGGCGGTCATACTCATACACCGCGGCGGTTCGCCAAGCTCGACTTCGCCACTTACGACGGCACCGAGGATCCCCTCAACTGGCTGAATCAATGTGAGCAGTTTTTCTAGGGGCAACGTACACTCACGTCGGACCGCACCTGGCTCGCCTCATATCACCTTCGGGGCGCCGCACAGACATGGTATTACGCCCTCGAGCAGGATGAGGGTGGCATGCCCCCATGGGAGTGATTTCGCGAGCTCTACCTCCTTCGCTTCGGGCCGCCAATGCGCGGGAGCCGGCTGGCGGAGCTAGGACGCCTCCCCTTCACCTTCACGGTGCAGGACTTCACCGACCGCTTCCAGGCCTTGGCGTGCCACGCGCCCGGCGTGACGGCTCATCAGCGGCCCATGCTCTTCGTCAGCGGTCTACCGGATCATATCCATGTGGACGTGGAGCTTCGGGGACCCCAGGACCTCCAGACAGCGATGTACTATGCCCGCGCCTTCGAGCGTCGCACGCAGGCCCTGCAGCAGGCGGCACCGTATCAGTGGGGGCCGCCAGCTAGCCAGGCCGCCCTCGACACCACCTGTGCCGGGCCACCCACCTCCGGCCGCTCCAACGACTACCATTTCGGTCATGACGCGGCCCTTCCGCTGGCTTACCCCGGCCGAGCAGCTCGAGCGCCGCTGCCAGGGGCTTTGCTATAACTGCGATGAACCCTACATGTCGGGCCATGTATGCCCGCGACTCTTCTACTTGGAGGCAGCTGACTACGTCGAGGAGGACACGGCCGCCGAGGGGCTCGGCGACTTGGCCGCCCCTGTTGCTACGGAGGTCGCACCGACGACCGCTCCGGCAACGACTCTGGTGGTCTCCCTCCATGCACTCGCGGGCATCCGAGACGAGCGGACTATGCTCTTGCCGGTGATGATCTACGGCGAGCGCCTGGTGGCCCTCCTGGATACGGGCTCCACGCATAACTTCCTGCCCGAGGCGATCATGCGCCGCTTAGCGCTACAGCGGACGGGAGGGGAGCAACTCCGGGTCACCGTGGCTAACGGCGACCGACTCTGCTGCCACGGGTTGGCGCGAAACGTGCCCATCACCATCGGCGACGAGCACTTCACCATCACATGCACCGGCATCGACTTGGGCTGCTTCGACTTCATCCTCGGTGTCGACTTCTTGCGGACCCTCGGTCCCATCCTATGGGACTTCGACGCCCTGACGATGACCTTCTGGCGCCAGGGGTACCGCGTCCAGTGGGAGGGCGTGGGTGGCGCCTCACCGGCAGCGCCGCAGATGCAGCTGGCCGCGACTGCTGCAGGGCCCGAGCACCCTTTGTTGGATCATCTTCTACAGCAGCACCGCGACCTCTTCGACGAGCCTCAGGGTCTTCCGCCAGCCCGGGTGTATGATCACCACATTCATCTCCTGCCAGGCACGGCGCCGGTGGCGGTGCGCCCCTACCGCTACCCCCAGCTGCAGAAGGATGAGCTGGAGCGGCAGTGCACGCTCATGCTCGCCTTGGGCATCATCCGAATCTCTACTTCGCCGTTTTCGGCGCCGGTCCTCCTTGTCCGTAAGTCGGACGACACATGGCGCTTCTGCATCGGCTACCGTGCCCTTAACGCCCAGACGCTCAAGGACAAATTTCCTATTCCGGTCATCGACGAGCTCCTGGACGAGCTACATGGGGCGCGCTTCTTCACCAAGCTCGACCTTCGTTCTGGCTACCACCAGGTGCGGATGCACCCAGACGATGTCGCGAAAACGGTGTTTCGGACTCATCACGGCCACTTCGAGTTCTTGGTGATGCCTTTTGGCCTCTCCAATGCCCCGCGTCCTTCCTGGCCTTCATGAACGACATCCTCCGCCCCTACTTGCATCGGTTTGTGCTTGTTTTCTTTGATGACATTCTTATCTACAGCGCCTCATGGGCGGAGCACCTTCAGCACGTCGCCATCGTCTTCAACGAGCTTCGAGCGCACCATCTTCATCTTAAGCGCTCGAAGTGCTCGTTCGGCACGACTTCAGTCGCCTACCTTGGCCACGTCTTCTCGGCCGAGGGTGACGCTATGGACGCCGACAAGGTGGCGGCCGTGGTGGACTGGCCGACGCCGCACTCACCGCGGGCTCTCCGCGGCTTCTTGGGCCTCACCGGGTACTACCGGAAATTTATCCGGGAGTTCGGCATCATCGCGTCTCCGCTCACACGCCTGTTGGGACGCGACACCTTCGCCTGGGATGCGGAGGCCACTGAGGCGTTCGAGGCCCTCAAGAGGGCCCTCACGACGGGTCCCGTCCTCCAGATGCCCAACTTCGACCGTCCGTTCATGGTGGACTTCGATGCCTCCCGTGTGGGGTTCAGCGTCGTCCTCCATCAGGGCGACGGTCCGCTTGCGTTCTTCAGCAGGCCCTTCGCTGCGCGCCATCATAAGCTCGCGGCCTATGAGCGGGAGCTCATTGGCTTGGTGTAGGCCATGCGCCAATGGCGGCCATACCTTTGGGGGCGACCGTTCCGTATTCGCACGGATCACTACAGCCTCAAGTTCTTACTGGACCAGTGGCTCTCGACTATGCCGCAGCACCAGTGGATAAGTAAGCTCTTTGGCTTCGACTTCACCGTCGAGTATCGTTCGGGCCATCTTAACATCGTAGCCGACGCCCTGTCCTGCCCCGATGCCGACCATGACGCGGACGGAGGCACCACCGACGGGGCGGCCCTCTGCATCCGCTCGAGGCCCTCCTTTGCCCTCATAGACGACATCCACAGGGCCACCGTAGAGGCGCCGGACACTTAGCTCCTTCCGCAGCGTCTCGATGACAGCGACTTGGAGGAGCCGTGGCGTTTGGCGGATGGCTTGCTCCTGCATGGGTGCCGCCTCTTCGTGCCGGATCACGGTGACCTTTGTCACCCAGTTCTACTGCTGGCACATTCAGCCAGCCACAAGGGCGTGCAGAAGACCCTCCACCGTCTCCGCACCGATTTCTACCTTCCCGGCGATCGGGCCCTGGTCCGAGACTGGGTAAGGTCTTGTCTTACGTGCCAGCGTAACAAGACGGAGACACAGCGGCCGGCTGGGCTGCTACTGCCCTTGGAGGTGCCCTCTCAGGTCTGGGCCGATATCTCTATGGACTTCATCGAGGGCCTCCCCAAGGTGGGCGGCAAGTCCGTCATCCTCAGGTGGTCGACCGCTTCTCCAAGTACGCACACTTCATCGCGCTCGGCCATCCCTACACTGCCACCTCCGTGGCCCGTGCTTTCTTCGACGGCATCCTCCGCCTACATGGGTTTCCCTCTTCGATCGTCAGCGACCGGGACCCAGTGTTCATGGGGCATGTCTGGCGCGATCTCTTCCGGATGGCGGGCGTGAAGCTCTGCCTCAACACGGCCTTCCATCCTCAGACGGACGGCCAATCCGAGGTGGTCAACAAGGTGATTGCCATGTATTTGCATTGTGTGACAGGTGGTCGTCCTCGTGCTTGGGTGGACTGGCTAGCATGGGCGCAGTGCTGCTACAACACGTCTTATCACTCCGCCCTGCGCGCTACGCCATTCAAGGTGGTCTATGGCCGACCGCCCCCGCCCATCCTGCCGGTTGACCCAGAGACGGCTAGGACGGAGGCGGCAGGCGACCTTCTTCACAGCCGGGACGAGATGCTTGCGGAGGTGCAACAACGCCTCGTTCAGGCCCAGCAGTTGGCCAAGCACTACTACGACGGCCACCACCGCGAGGCGGGGTTCGCGGTGGGCGATTGGGTGTGGCTGCGTCTTCTTCACCACCCTACGCAGTCCCTTGACCCGCGTGCGAAGCGTAAGCTGGGTCCTCGCTACGCTGGGCCATTTGCCGTGCTGGAGCGCATCGGCAAGGTGGCCTACCGCCTTCAGCTTCCGGCCGGTGCTCGCATCCACGACGTCTTTCATGTGGGGTTGTTGAAGCCCTTCCGTGGGGATCCGCCGGCGGCCACGCCGGCACTTCCTCCGACTTCCGACGGCCGTTTCCTTTTCAGACCGGCGAAGGTGTTGCAGGTCCAGCTGCGTCGCAGGGTGTGGTACTTGTTGATCCAGTGGGAAGGCCTGCCGGAGGAGGACGCAACTTGGGAGCAACGTGACGAGTTCCGCCATCACTATCCAGACTTCCAGCTCGAGGACGAGCTGTTTGCACAGGCGGGGAGAGATGTTATGACCGGCATCACTTATAGCCGGAGGAGGGGCTTAGCCCAAGTTATTTTATTTTTAGCAGTGAGGTTATAAAAACAGTTGTAAGACTTCCGTTTGGAATTAAGCAATAAGACATAATCTATTACCCGACTCCTAGAGGAGCCGGAACCCTAACCTAGCCGCCGCTTCTCCCATCGCCGCCGCCTTCCCCTCCGCACGAGACGGCGCCCACACGCCGGCCGCCGCGGTCACGAGCTCGTCCACCTCCCTCCTTCCCCTACAATCTCCGGCCAAGACCCGGTAGAACCCTAGCTCCTACCATATTGTTCTTAGTATCTCTGCAGTGCGTATCCATCAAAATTAGCTTTACAAGTGAGAATTGGATCAGGTTGCCTGTGTTCCACAAAACAGTGATAGCAAAAACAGCAGAGTTCAGACTAATGAGCATCTTTGGCATGCCATGGATAATTTGTCAAACTACTAGCATGTAAATCAGAAATAACTTCCAGCTTAAGTCTGGAAGTGTACTTGTCGTGCACCCAGCAAAAAAATTGAGCAGTTTAAACAGCCTGCAGAAGTGCACGAGCAACTGACTATGTAGAAGATGTCAATGTTTATAACAACCAAGTTTATGCACGGCCGTGAAATGGCATCAGGGAGATATAATATATGTGAGTGTTACAAACTAGTAACAATGTACTGAGAACTTGCGTACAGAAGAACATTACAGAATTAGAGAATGTCATGGATGGTTTGTGAACATCTTTTCTGCTGTCTTAATTCATGTAGTGCAGCTTACCTACTATGTTATGTGAATTAGAGAATGCAATGATAAAATTTAGCCTATAGGGACTAAATGTCTTTACGACATTGTTCTTTGGCTCAGAGTTTTCACATGTTAGCACTTGCTAAGTATTTGTAACTGAACATAGTGGATGCGATGGAAAGGATAATAGTACTGCAGTAGTGCCAAAAAATGTCATGAACAAAAAATTGCAGGGTTTAGACTAAAGAACATCCTTTGGTGTGTCATGAATAATTATCAAATCACACATGCATAAAGAGTAACTTCTAGTTCTAGCTTAAGTGTACCTGTCATGCAGAACCTGATCCTGAAAACATTTTTTCCTTCAGAGGGCATGATGATAAAGTGCTTGATTTTGCCAAAAATCTTCTGCTTCCTATTGCAATTTCAATGACAACAAAACCATATCACAGCCCACACTTCATCAGAAACAAAACAATTGACAAGTAAACTAACACCAAAGCTTATAATAAACCCAGGGCAACACATGATACCACGTAGTAGCTCTGTTACAAAACTGTCTCCTCTTCTTTCCTCTAAACTCTCCTCTCCCTCTTAATAATAAGAAGAAAAAAAAGACCTATCTAGGCCTGGGACTGCGCCTGAGATGCGCCACCTAGAGCTGGGAAGTCGGCCTCTGTGATCACCACTTTATCCTCCTCCTTTGGCTTGGGAGCTTGCCTCTGCCGGTAGTTGCCACCCTGGTGGTATCCGCCATTGCCCCGCCCACTGTTGTAGTACCCACCCCGGTAACCATTGTAGCCATCCTGGTGCTGCTGGTAACCGTTGCCCCGGCCACCATTGTACCGGCCTTGCTCCTGGCGGTTGCCATTGTAGGCATCCCTGCGCTCCTGGTAACCACCATTGCCCCGGCCACCACCATTGTACCTGCCTTGCTCCCGGCGGTCGCCATTGCAGGCATCCCTGTGCTCCTGGTAGTACCCACCCTGCTGATCCCAGCGCTCACCATTGTACCCATCCTGGCGCTCCTGGTACCTGCCGCTGCCCCTACCGCTATTGTACCCACCTTGCTGGTAAGTGGTAGCCGCCTTGCCGGTGCTCGCCATTGTAACCCTCAACCCTCCGCGGCGTTGTGGAACACGATGGAGTTATGGCCGCGACCAGCGTTGTAGACCCGGCACTCAGAGCCGCCGTCACGGCTGCTACAGCCATTGTAAGCACCGTTGCCACGGCCTCCCCTGTAGCCGCCATTTTGAGGGCGCCTCGGTGGGGGTAGGAGGCACGTACTCTGAACCATCCTCTGGCTTCAGGTACTCCTGGATGCTGATAGCCTGCAGCAAAAAGCAGCAGTAAGGATCACACTGTCACTAACAAGCGCAATACAAATTAAACAGCACTGAAGTAGTGATCGTACATTCTAAGGACATGCCTAGATTTGAGAAGATGGTTCAGTAAGGTAAAACATGCCCCTTTCATATCTTAGCATCAAAATTCAAAATGCATATTGTTGGAAGACTAAAAAGTTGTAAAAAGAAAAGATGAGTTAATTTCACTACCTTGCGAGGCTTGGCTTCCTTTACAGCAGCCTCCTTTGCCTTGCGAACATTTTCCGCCTTCAATTTAGCATCATCCTCAATCTTCTTCTTCTCTAAGAGTTGGAGACCCTCAAAATCTACAGCAGCAGCCCTCCTCTCCTCAGGTTTAGAGGCCTCTTGGGACTTCTTCCTTTCTTGCATCTTCTCATATTCTTCAAGGGCAATCACCTGCTCCAAATTAGCACATCACTAAAAAGCTTGAAAAACAGAGCAAAGGGTCTGTACGTGAGGCAAGTATCCGCAAGTGTAGAAAAGTACAATTTTCTCTTGTTCAATGGGAGCCTCCTGCTCTTCCTGAGCAGTCTCATTAGGAGGATCCCCATCAGAGTCTTCCTTCCTAGGCTTTTGCTTCTTCAGCTCCCTCTTGACAGAGCCACTGAGACACTTGGTCTTATTGGTCTTATCCTTCTTCTAGGCTCCCTCATTATCGGCACCTTCTCCCTCTGGCTTCTTTTCGGCACCCTCTCCCTCTTCTTAGAATCATCTTTTTGCACATCCTTGCATCAGTTTCCAACATCAATGAGGTTAACTTGAAGGATAATGGTTACGTTTCACAACAAAGCAAGGAAAACTTGTACAATAACCAACAGAAAATAAAAGGTCAAGGCTCGGTGGAAGATACCCTGTAGACTTTTCAGATTCAGAGGCAGGGACGGCTTCAACAACATTCTGAGCAGGGGCTTCCACCTGCTTTTCCTCAGCAGCAGGCTCCACCTTCCCTTCAGACTTCTGATCAACACCAGAAGCAGACACAGAGGATGGCTTACTCTTAGGCCTGTACTGCAGGTTCTCCCTCCTGTACTGCCTGTCATCCCTGCCGCTGCCATTGCGGTGGAAGAGATCCTCAGAGAGCGGAAAATACCTCTGTCAAACCCTTGAGTCAATCACTCACAATAAATCCAAAAAAGAAACAAAGATGAAGTCTGAAAAGACCCAACATTTACTAGCTCAATTCCATTCGCAAAAAGAACGCAGAGAGGTTCCCCTATTGCAGAAATAAGCACCGGATGGAAGAAAAGGAAACTAAAGGAACATCTAACAGAAAATGCCATCTTTTATGGGCATCAATGATTACAGTATAGTGGCATATGTGCAGTAAAATCTGCATTTTTTGTTCTAGTATATAGCTTCCTAAGCCAATTTTGCTAAAACTCTACGTGAGTTCAGCAAAGTCCTACGGGACAGGGCTAATATAAAACCTAAACTACTCATGCAATCGGTCCTCTGGAACTCTTCCACTCCGGTGTTGGGTCGATCCTCCTCGTTGACGCGCCAGCACTGCATAAGAATCATGGAAAGAAAATGTTAGGAGAGAGAATTGCGGGATCGAAGTTACAAGAAGTGGGGATTTCGCTCGAGCAGGAACCCTAGTTGAGACCCCCAAAGAAAGAAATAAAGAAAGAAAGAAAGAAAGAGGAAGAAAGCGGTGGATTGGGGGGATGGGGGGACTCACCACTAGTTCTTCCGAAGCTTGATATGCGCATGGCGGCGACCTTTCTTTGCTTGCTCACCGGCAATCCGCTCCTCCGCCTGGCGCTGCAGCATCTCGAATCGCCTCTCCCGGCAGCGCGACGCGTGCTCGAAGATGAGGGCGACGGTGACCCCGCTCTCCTCCCAGCCGCAGAGGGGGCAGCGTCCCGTCGTCGTCCACCCCGAATCGCTCGGCCAAGGGGCCGCGGTCGAGGAGGAAGACGCCCTCTCCATCGATCCTGCTCCTGCGGTCGAGATCTAGCGACAGGATGTTTTGCGCGCAAGCCCTCTTTCGGTTTCTCGGGGGCTCTCAGGGGTAGAATGCAGATTACGCGATTCTAAGAGCATCTCCAACAGCCGCGCTATAGCGCCGCGCGCACAAAACCTTTTAGCGCGTGCGCTGCGGCTGGTTTTGCGCGCCCACCTGCGCTGGCTCCAGCAGCCGCGCATAATGCAGCGCGCGCACCGTTCCAGCAGAGCGCAAAAATACAGCGCGCGCGACTCGCCGGGCATTTTGCATATATGGATATTTTGAACAAAAATGAACATGTAAATTTTGACACAAACAAGTTGATGAATAAAAGTTCATGCCCACAAGTTCATCAAAATCATGCCCACAAGTTCATCCAACCAAGTTCAAATGCAAACTAAAAGTTCAAGACATGGACATGAAAGACACATCAAGCTTCATCTTCATCTTCCTCTTCTTCGTCTTCGTCCTCATCTTCCGAAGACGACTCTTCCGCCTCCGAAGATGAACCTTCCTCCCTATCCTCATCACGCACCGCATCATGTGAAGCTCCGATGGTGTTGGCAAGATCTTCAACGGCATCTTCATGGGAATGTGTGTGAGCAGCCATGGCGGCCGAAGGTGCACCCATGGCGGCCGAAGGTGCACCCATGCCTCCCATGAGAGAAGCAAAACTCATGCCTCCCATGGCGGCCATAGCGTCGGAGGGTGCTCCAAAGCCACCCATGCCTCCCATGGCGGCCGGAGGTGAACCCATGCCTCCCATGCCTCCAAAGCCACCAATGCCTCCCATGGCGCCGAGGCCACCGCCTCCCATGGCGCCGAAGCCACCCATGCCTCCCATGGCACCGAGGCCATCGCCACCCATTGCACGAACCAAGGCTCTTTTTCGGATCAAGACTTCTTGTTGGGCAAGATTGACATACTCCTTTTGCGCCGCATTGAGGTTAGATGTGTCCATGAAGAACAAGTGCTTCTCCCATTCCAACAACTTAGCTCGCTCCTCGTTGCTCACTTTCCTCTCCTCCAAAGTCACCTTTCTCTCCTCGGCCACCACCCTTCTCTCCTCGGCCGCCAACCTCCTCTCCTCGGCCACGGCATCTTGGTTCCTTTCCATTTTCCTCACCTCATTCGCTTCGACCCTTGCCTTCACAATAGCTTCCATAGCATTTTTGAGCTCATCATCTCCTTTCTTCTTCTTCTTTTCGGTTTTGTCTTTCTTGCACCCATCCGGTCGTTTTGGCTTCGAGTATGAAACCGAGTTGGGTGTGGGGCTTCTCTTGCCGTCATCACTTGATGGATCATCATCCTCCTCATCATCATTCATCTCAATTGCTCGCTTCCGTTTGTTGCTCAAATGCAAATCCTCCAAACCATCACGCTTCTTCCATTTCTCATCATCCTTTAACACTTCATAGCAATGAGGCAAGGTAAAGATCCTGCCTTTCTTGATCTTCCCCTTCTTGGTTGTCATTGTCTCTTGTTTGAACAAGTTTTGTGCAATGTTGTACTACAAGAAAAACAAAACAAGTTAGCACTTCGGTCACCAAAAACAAGTATGATGAACATATATGAGATGCCACTTACTCGATCATCCTCATTTGTGCCACTTGGGTTAATCTTGTCCACCGACTTTTGCGCAGCCGCCCACTTTTGACAATCCGAGTTGATTGTCGACCATCGGGACTGGAGTGATCTCTCGGAGTGGTAAATTCCACTCTTGTTGTGAGCATTAAAGTGTTCTGTCATTCGCCCCCAATACGCGTCTCTACTTTGATCACCTCCAATGGATGGATCCTTCGACACATGCAAATAAGTGTAGCATAGTAACTTGTCATCGGTGGTGGAGTAATTGCCCGCTCTTCCTCTCGGCGCCTCGACAATTCCCTCACCCTCCTCATCCACCTCAAACTCGTGGTCTTCGAAATGGATGTCATTGGTTTGAGACCAATGCGAATTATTGGACCCAACACCCATAGTGGACATGTATGCATCATCGTTGAGACTACAATTTTTTTGAACAATGCAAATAAGCTATCTATATGTAAAATGATGATGCATTGAACAAATAAGAAGAAAAAAATACTTGGAAATTTTTTCACCTTGGGGGCATTTCGTCGAACACGTGGTGCGCGTCGGCGGCCGGCTCAACGAGTGAGCTCGCCGGCGCTTCGGTAGCCGCCGCGGCCGTCGAACGCCCTGCAAGCTTTTTCCCCCTCGCCATGCCGGAGCCGTCCGCCGCCTTGTTCTTCTTCGCAGATGTTTTGCCCTTCTTCGCCCGCGCCGCATTGGGTACCTTCTTCGACGGTGCGGCGGCGGCACGGAATGGCGCCGGCGCGACGCCACCCGGCGCCGGCGCCGTAGTCATCCGCGGCGGCAAGAAGAGGCTGCGCGCGAGGCGGACGCTCGGCGGAGCTCCGGCGGTGGCGACGCCAGCGCTCGCCGCGCTAGGGTTTCCGGTGGCGGCCGCTGCGGCGGCGGCCGCGGGGGGGGGGGGGGGGTCGCGGATATACAGCGGGGTGAGCGGGGCGCCGGTATGTGCGTCCATGGGGGGGGGGCAGGGCACCGGGGCCGGCGCGCGCGGGAGTAGGACGAGGAGAGGGAGAGAGTGCGGGCGCGAGCGCTCGAGTGTGCCGCGCGCTGTAGCTGGCGCTCCAAATACACCGCGCGGATAAGTGTTTTTGACCGTGCACCCAACCCGTTATCGTGCGCGCGCCGTTTTTGCGCGCCCGCTGGAGCGAGCCGCCGCGTTGCGCGCGCGCTAAAAAGGCATATTTTGCGGCGCGGCGCTAGTTTAGCGCGGCTGTTGGAGATGCTCTAAGGGGCCTCCCTTTTATAGCCCAACGTACGTTTTCTTCCAGGTCGGATTTTCCCTGGTTGAGAAAAAAATGTAACGGGGTTTCTTTTGTATTTTTTTTCTACTCCCTCCACACCAAAATATAAAAAATTGGCTAAAAATATAGCCCGCATCAGCATATAATACGTGTTCAAGCCACACTTTTGACTGTATAAGATCTTGTTCATATAGGTAGTTGGTGATCCGTAGTAGACCCTGTGTAGTAGGAAGAAAAACCGGGGTCGTACTATTTAGACAGATGCTCACTGGTCTGAATTGATAAGGACCCCCGAGGGCGAATTCCTCAGAGTGGTCAAAGACATGGATGGAGCTCAAGTCGTTGGCGTTGATCCAATTTGAGATAGCATCGATGAAGATCTCATTGGTGTTGCTTATCCAATCGGACATCGTACATTAGGTCTCTATGGTCGACATCGGTTATCAAGAGCATTTTGCAATGTACCTAACAACAATAATAGTTAAATGTTGATTTGCTTAGTAGTATGACGTAACCTCGGGTTGTCAGATGAACACGACGCACAAGTATCACCTAGGTTGGTTCCGTCTTGACGTGTGTAATAGCTCTACTCCTTTTCTTTTAGATCAACAAGTACAATGGTGGGGGTGCAACGAGAGTCTCAATGAGTTAAAGGCCAACTCAAGAGTTCTACGTGCACTACTAGGGAAAACCTTATACATGGAGGCTTAGCAGTAGCGCCGGTTATAAGGAGGCGCTACTGATAATTAACAGTAGCTCGTGGTTACATAGGGCGCTACTGCTATCTGTCCACGAAACCGCGCTACGCCTCCCCCCCGGGAAGGAGGTCGAATAGGATTAGGAGAAGGGGGCGGCGCCCCCCTCTTTCCTTCTCCCCCTCTCTCTTCCCCTCTTTTGCCCTCCGGTAAAAGGAAAGGGGGGGGGCGAATCCTACTAGGAGCCCAAGTAGGATTCCTCCTACTTGGGCGCGCCTAGGGCTGGCTCCCTCCCCCTCCCTCCTTTATATACGTGGGGGGAGGCGCCTAGAATACACATCAATTGTTCCTAGCTGTCGTGGAATTATCACGTCAGATGTCCTAGTGTGAGGACTTAGTCGTGGAGCCATCGCAGCGAGATTAGCTTAAAGGGGTTAAACTGGACAAAGGACACGGGGAGTTTATACTGGTTCGGCCTCTTGCGGTGAAGGTAAAAGCCTACGATCTAGTTGTGGTGGAATTGATGGGGTCTCGATGATCAAGGGAGCGAATCCGCTTTACCTAGATCTCGAGTTGTTGTTTCTTGTCCCTGAACCGCCGCCGGGTCGTCCCTTTATATACACAGGTTGACGCCCGGCGGTTTACAGAATCCCGACGCCGGCTCATACACGTGTCCGGCTCGGTTTCTACCTTTTCCTAACTTACAACACAAGTTACATATTACATGGCGGTTTATGTCTACAGGCTCTAATCCGCCTTTGGGCCTTGGGCCTTTAGATCTCAATAGTAAAGCGCCATATTCCTTGTCTTCATGGGCTTCAATGCGGATGACTCCTTATGAGTATAACCCGGCCCCTCCTGGGCAGTTTATACTCAGTAGTTATATCCCCAACATTAGGCCCCAGATTGATTTGAACATGTTCATGTCAATCTTCAATACTTAGGAAAATTTCTTCTTAAACATCTTCATGTGAACCTTGTAAACCGCCATGACGTCATCTTCATGTGAATCTTGTAAACCGTCATGACGTCATCTTCCAAGATTATAATAAACCGCCATGACGTCACCTGCTTATTAAAACCGTATATCCTTCCCTTTAGTTAATAAACCTCTGAAAATCGAGGCGACGGCTCTGTCACATATCCATTTTTGTTTATGTTCCTCGATTCCCGCGCATGTCGCTTATCCCTTCGTCTTATAAATAGGGCCGAGGGTCCTTTTCCTTTTCTCCTCTTGCCTCTTCGTCTTTCTTCCACCTCGCATCGCCGCAGTGCTCGAGCACAGCCGCTGCCGTCGATCTTTGCCTCTGCCCTAACAACGGCCGCTGCATCAACCTAAACGCACCAGAAAAACGCGGCGCCTCTCCGCTACTCTTTCAACCTCAGTAAGTCTTCTTCCTCTTCACCTCAGACCTACCATTAGGGTTTCGGTGTTCTTCGGTGTTCTTCGGTGTTTGTCGGTGTTCATTGCTGCACTTCGCCGCCAGATGAGAACTTGATAAAACTTGATATTCTCCCTGTGCAGCCGTAGCTATAATCCATTTTTCCTCACCACAACATCTCTTTGTATAAAAAATCTCAATTGAATCTGATGAACTGCTTAAGCACCTGCATCTTAGGTCTGAATATATCTTGATTTGCTGACACCCTGCAGATCTGAAATTATCCTATCAATCTGTGAAACTTGTTTCTCATCACTTCAGATTTGTACTTTCCACACTAGTATAGGCGGTTTAACTTTTAGAAAATGATAACCCACCAGGTACCAGTAGCCCTCTCTTAAACCGCCGATTTACCTTTAAAGTCAGAATCCAGTTTAACATGTACATACGTTTCAATGTATTCTCCCTTCGTCCTTGCGTCGGTTTATACGTGTCAATCATGAATCTTAAACTAGCATTGATCCTCTTTTCCAGCTTGTCATTGAAATGGCCAAACAGTTCTATGCTTGCAACTGGGTCCCTTCCCGAGTTACTGAAGAACAGTTAGATGGGTTTGTTGCCACTGGAATTTTAGCGAAGAAAGAAGTCATACACTGGAGAGTCCCCAGTCCAGAAAACCCTCCTGAGCCCAACGATGGAGAGGTGATTGTTTTTGCTGATCATCTGGGCCGAGGGTTTAGCCCTCCCAGATCAAAATTCTTTCGTGACGTGCTTGCTAGCTTCCAGATCCGCCCTCAAGATATTGGACCGAATTCTGTGACCAATATTTGCAATTGGCAAGTATTTTGCGAGGCCTATCTGCAAGAAGAACCAACCGTCGAGTTTTTCCAGGACTTCTTTTACTTAAACCGCCGTACCGAGTTTACAGACGGGCCCAACATTGAACTTGGCGGTGTTTCAATCCAGAAGAGGAAAGATGTCAATTTCCCTCACGCCAAGCATCATAGCCACCCCAAGGATTGGAATCAAACTTGGTTTTATTACCGAAACACAGCTCCAGACGACGAAAATCCTCTGTCGGGCACACCGGCTTACCAATAAACATCCAGTCCCTCAACGACTTACCGCAAAGGAACGAGCTAGTTATGCACCCCAGCTTGCAAAGCTCAAAGCTTTTGTTGCAAACGGATTGACAGGCATTGACTTCGTTCGATGCTGGGTTTCTTGGAGCATTATGCCTTTAAGCCGGCGTCCCGGTTTAATGTGCGAGTACACAGGGGATTTGAAAGACCCTCAGCGTCATATTGACATCCAGCTCACTGATGATGAAGTCACCGAATCTATTAATAAAATGCTTGATGAACCGGTGGCCGTATGCAGCAAAGTAGGGCTCAGTCCCTTCTGTACCTCCAACAAACCGCCAACTGTAATAATTTGCATCACTCTTTTTAATCCGTCCTCCTGTAAACATTCTATTATAACCTTTGCTAATCTTCGCAGGGCGATGATCCATTTTGGAAGCGAAAACCGCAGGATAAACCGGCGAAGCCGCAGGATAAACTGGTGAGAGTGCCTCGTGTCAAGACCAAAGTTACAAAGAAACCTGCGAGGGAGAGAACCGCTGAGTCCCCTGAGCTGCCAAATGAAGAAGAACTTGATAATCTGGACTTAGAGGTAGACCTCGCCTCTCTTAGTTCTTTTTTCATACACCTCATTGACAATGATCATTATCAGGATGATGCGGAGGCTAGCCGTGCTGGCGAGGTAGAGGTAATCATTCTTTCTTCCGACTCAAATCCTGTGCCAATACCAAAAATTCGTCGAGCAGTCCGGAAAGTAAAGTTTTCACGCCCTCTTGCTTATTCGGATCCACACTTTCTTTTGAAGACACAACAGCATGAAGCTTGCCGCACAACTCGGCATAGCGGACAAGTGGTGACCTCCTCCGGTTAACCGAACTCTCCGGTTCGTAAACGCCGTCAAGAGGTTTCTTATACTCCCGACACACTTTATCCTAAAGCGCGTTACTTCTGATATCCTCTTAATCCGTCTGACTCAAATTATCAGGGAACCTCCCATTCATCATCCGGCGAGTCATCAGCCACACAACTCCCTCCTCTCAAAACTGTTCCTGGGTAAGCATATTACACTTAACCCTTTATGCCTTGTATTTGTTTATTATACTAACTTTTGTCCTATCCTTTCCAGTGCCAAAGCCTGACTGTAGGACCTTGAAGTATGTCTAGAGGGGGGGGGGGGTGATTAGACTACTTGACCAATAAAAACTTAACCTTTTCCCAATTTTAGAGTTTGGCAGATTTTAGCTACTTTAGGACAAGTCAAGCAATCATCACACTATTCAAGCAAGCATGCAAAGAGTATATAGGCAGCGGAAATTAAAGCATGCAACTTGCAAGAAAGTAAAGGGAAGGGTTTGGAGGATTCAAACGCAATTGGAGACACGGATGTTTTTGGCGTGGTTCCGATAGGTGGTGCTATCGTACATCCACGTTGATGGAGACTTCAACCCACGAAGGGTAACAGTTGCGCGAGTCCACGGAGGGCTCCACCCACGAAGGGTCCACGAAGAAGCAACCTTGTCTATCCCACCATGGCCGTCGCCCACGAAGGACTTGCCTCACTAGCGGTAGATCTTCACGAAGTAGGCGATCTCCTTTCCCTTACAAACTCCTTGGTTCAACTCCACAATCTTGTCAGAGGCTCCCAAGTGACACCTAGCCAATCTAGGAGACACCACTCTCCAAGAAGTAACAAATGGTGCGTTGATGATGAACTCCTTGCTCTTGTGCTTCAAATGATAGTCTCCCCAACACTCAACTCTCTCTCATAGGTTTTGGATCTGGTGGAAAGAAGATTTGAGTGGAAAGCAACTTGGGGAAGGCTAGAGATCAAGATTCATATGGTAGGAATGGAATATCTTGGTCTCAACACATGAGTAGGTGGTTCTCTCTCAGAAATGGTAAGTTGGAAGTGTAGGTTCGTTCTGATGGCTCTCTCCACGAATGAAGAGGAGGTGGAGGGGTATATATAGCCTCCACACAAAATCTAACCGTTACACACAATTTACCAAACTCGGTGGGACCGATTCAACAGACTCGGTCGGACCGATTTAGTAAACCTAGTGACCATTAGTGATTTTTGGTGGGACTGACATGCATCTCGGTGAGACCGATTCGGTTAGGGTTAGGGCATAACGTAATCTTGGTAAGACCGATTACACAAACTCGGTGAGACCGATTTGGTAATAAGCTTTCCAGAGAGTTGGTCAGGTAAACTCGGTGGGACCGATTTGCTCTTTTCGGTGAGACCGAAATGTTACAAAAAGGAAACAGAGAGTTTACATTGCAATCTCGATGGGACCGATCGCTCACTTCGGTTAGACCGAAATGTTATGAAGGGAAACAGAGAGATTACAATCCCATCTCGGTGAGACCGAGATCCCTATCGGTAAGACCGATATGCTTAGGGTTTGTGGCAGTGGCTATGAGTTTTGGAATCAGTGGCGCCGGATAGGAAGAATCGGTGTGACCGATTTTGGCTTTGGGTTTAGGTCATTTGTGGATGTGGGCAAGTAGCTGAGGGTTTTGGAGCGTATCACTAAGCACATTAAGCAAGAGGCTCATTAAGCAACACCTCATCCCTCCTTGATAGTATTGGCTTTTCCTATAGACTCAATGTGATCTTGGATCACTAAAATATAAAATGAAGAGTCTTGAGCTTTTGAGCTTGAGCCAATCCTTTGTCCTTAGTATTTTGAGGGATCCACTTTCATCATCCATGCCATGCCATTCATTGAGCTTTCCTGAAATAATAGTCTTGGAATAGCATTAGCTCAATGAGCTATATGTTGTTATGAATTACCAAAACCACCTAGGGATAGTTGCACTTTCACTGACTTAGCAAGAAGGCCAAGTTGAATAAACCGACCGATGATAATCCGGCCACTGAACCGGAGAAGACCTCATAGGCTTTTGATTCGAATGCTGATACTATCCTGGATGATCCGGTACCTCAGGCTCAGGACACTTTTGTTGAACCGGGAGAGATAAATCCGACGAGCCAGTCTGTTGATCCGCCAAGCCCATCTGCTGATCCACCAAGCCCAGCAAGAACAACTGCTAAATTGCCAAGCCCAACCAAAACTATTGATGGCACCACAGATTATGTTGTGATTACCGGTTTTGGTCATACTGCTCCTGGCAACCCTGTCACTTTATCAAAGCATAGTGCCAAGGAAGAGTTTTCTGCTATGGACAAGAGCAAGTGGAAAACAGATTTATCAAGCTATGCCCACCTCAATGCTCAGGACATCCATTCTAGATATTTAAACCGCCTGTACACAAGCCGCGACTATGAAGCCGGTTTAGTAGGCCTGATGAAAGAGCGATATGAGGTAAATATCCATTACTTTGCACAAGTTCTTTTTCCTTAGAGCCGGCTTCAATTATCAACTCCAGTAGCCCCCAAGGGCCGGTTCATAATATGGATGTGAACCGGGACTTGTAGTAGAATAATATTGAATTTTGCTTGCGTAGCCCCCATGTACCGGTTTATACCTTTAGAATGAACCGGTACATCTTCTGTCATGCAGTTTCCAAATTTTTTGAGAAAAACCCCATAACTTTGAATTGATCCGATATGCATTAGCCCCCAAGTGCCAAGTGTATAACTTTTTATGTGCTTGGGACTTCAAAGATGTATTACCAACTCATTAATTGTCTCTTTCAGGCTGATCTGACCAAAAAGGAATCTCAAATCGCCGACCTTCAGGAAAATATCAAGTCCAGGAAGAAGAAACCTCCAAGGCTAAAGAAGAGCTGACTGGTGCTTTAACAACCATGGAACAATTGAAGGATGGCTTTAAGGGTGAGCGGGCAAAGTGGGAAACTTAAAAAGCAACTTTTCTAAAGAGGGTGGAAGATGCTGAAGCAACCCTTAACACGGTAACAGAAGAATTGACCGGCTTGAAGCAGCAGATCAATGCTATGACCTCTGCTATCTTCGGTAAAAACCTCTTCATAAGTTTTAAATAAGTACCAGTCATGAAACTGCCGGTTTAATAATACTTTGAGCTTAGTAGGTAGCCGTGTTACTCATCTTGGCTCAGACATGCGCAAAAAACTAAAGGCTGCCTATACATTGATAGAGCAGTTATATACCGGCGCTCAACGGGTCATCTGCACAGCTTCATATAATAAACCTGAAGGAAATATGCCCTAGAGGCAATAATAAAGTTATTATTTATTTCCTTATATCATGATAAATGTTTATTATTCATGCTAGAATTGTCTTAACCGGAAACATAATACATGTGTGAATACATAGACAAACATAGTGTCACTAGTATGCCTCTACTTGACTAGCTCGTTGATCAAAGATGGTTGTGTTTCCTAACCATGGACATGAGTTGTCATTTGATTAATGGGATCACATCATTAGGAGAATGATGTGATTGACTTGACCCATTTCGTTAGCTTAGCACTTGATCATTTAGTATGTTGCTATTGCTTTCTTCATGACTTATACATGTTCCTACAACTATGCGATTATGCAACTCCTGTTTACCAGAGGAACACTTTGTGTGCTACCAAACGTCACAACATAACTGGGTGATTATGCAACTCCCGTTTACCGGAGGAACACTTTGACGCGCGATTTATCGTCATGGAAGTGGACATTTCCGTGATGATAATTTTGGTAATGTCATGAAACACTTCTACGACAGCACAGGTATGACTACCTTGATTCTATCATAAAATCGTCATGGATGTACATGCATGACAAAAAACGCGACCTACTGTGACAAACATGTATCATCATGGAAGTGTATTTTTTTTGTAGTGGCTTCAACAGCGTCCGCCTCAAGACCCCCTAGTGACGGACGAGGCCATCATCTCAGCATTCTCCGATGGCGTCCATGACATCAAGATGAAGGAGGAGCTCACGATCCACGAGGAGCTATGCACATCCCTGGAGCTATTCAACCTGGCGACCAAGTGCGCAAGAGCTGAGGAGGGACGCCTCTCCCTCCTCGAGCTCCATGCTGCCGACCTAGAGGAAAAGAAGACCAAAGCCAGGGATGTGAAGTGCAAGGGAGTAGCCGTGCTTGCGGCAGAACCAGACACGAAGCATGGCAGGGACCAGCCGAAGTCGTCCAAGGGCAGTCGACCATTCTGCGCCTACCACAACCTCCACACCCACAACACCAGTGACTGCCAGGAGCTCAGGGCCGTTCAGGAAGGACGCTTCGGTCGACGCCCCAAGCGCAATGACCGGGGCTACGGCCGAGGAGGAGGACGTGGTGGAGGACGATGGGACGACCGTGGCCCTCGCCAGGAGTGGCGTGACCGACCTCGTGAGGACCGCTGGCAGGACCAGCCTTGCGAGGGCGCCTGGAGCGATCAGCCTCGCGAGGACCGCCCCAGGGTAACGCAGGTCTTCCTCCGCTGTCGCCGCTGCCAAGCAGGAATGACGACCACCACCAGGACGAGGGGCTGGGGGATTCCAAGAGCCACGTGCTATCACTTGCATCTTGGGTGGAGCTCAGGCCCCAGCCTCTCAGCGCATCTTCAAGCAGTTCGCTCGCGAGGTGAACACAGTCCTCCCCAAGCTCGAGGCCACACGCCCGCTCAGGTGGTCCAAGTGTGCCATCACCTTCAGCTCGGCAGATCAACTCAAGTTTGCAGCTACTGCTGGCATCCTGTCAATGCTCTGTTCACCAGTTATCAGCAATGTGCAAGTCACCAGGACCCTCATAGATGGCGGTGCAGGGCTTAATGTCCTGTCCGTAGAGATGTTCGACAACCTTCAAGTGCCATATGATTAACTTCAGCCTACCAAGCCTTTCTCAGGAGTTACCGGCGGTTCCACCACCCCGATAGGGCAGGTCCGCCTCCCTGTCACCTTCGGAAAGCGTGACAACTACCGCACCGAGCTCATCGACTTCGACGTTGCCCACATCCACCTGCCGTACAATGCCATCCTCGGGTATCCATCCCTAGCCAAGATCATGGCGGTGACCCACCACGGCTACAACGTCCTCAAGATGCTAGGAAGCAGTGGAATCATCATGGTCCCCTGCGAAGAGAGAGAGATGCGGTGTGCTCCCTCGAGCATGCCTTCCAAGCTTCAGCAATCGAGGACCCGGATAGCAAGGGCGAGAACCCTCCTGAGGCCATCCCCAAGAAGAAGAAGCAACCGCTCCAGGCCAGGCCTCAGGAGGTTGGCATCCCGGATGGTGCCGCACCAGGATCAGCGCCCGTGCCTGGGGCGCCCTCTTCCATCGCATAGGAAGGCACGCCCGGCTCCCTCCTCGGGCAGGGCTCGGGGGCTCTCTTCTGGAGGGCCTCAGACCTCACCAACATCACAAGGGAGGCGCTCGGGCACCACTTGGAGGCATGCTTTGCGACACGTTTCGCTCAGGAAGGCACGGGGCAGGGAAAGCCCAACATTCAGGAGTTCATCACCAAGACCACTTAGGAGCTTCAGGAAGCGAGGGCCATGCGCAGCGACCACCGCTTGCCTGGCATGGCCCCCCATCCAGGCAAGGATGGTGGGCTGCGCGTCTGTGTCGACGTCCCAGGGCTCAACCGAGCCGCATCTCAGGAGCGCTTCTGGCCTTCGCGCATGGGACGCTGCGAGGGTCTGCTGCACAACTACGTTTGCATGCCTTTCGGCCTGCCAAACGCGGCTGCCACCTACCAGCGTCACATGCGGAGCATTCTGGCGGCTCAGGAGGCCAGGCATCATGCGGTCCTAGCGGAGATGGAGACGGTCCTCAAGGAACCACCTAGACCCCCAGAGCCTCCCGAGGCTCAGGGACCCGGTGGCTCGTGAGGGTCGGCCTCTTCACCGCGCATCTTCAGCTACCTCAACACCCCTTCTACAACGGAACTAGGTGGCATCTTCCAAGTTCATTTCAGCTCGGAGCACCCTCAGGGCTGCATCATTCCCACACCGCGTCCGTCCGTGCGGCATGTATCTGTTTCTTATGTCTTTAGCTTACCTTGCTGGGGGCGCCCCTCGGGTTGCATCATCCCCAAGGCGCCCGGTTCCGACCCAGTGGCATGTATCCATTCTGCGTTTACCTAAGCTGATTTGCCCTTCATGCCTAATCCACCTGTGATAATCCCCTGCTCGATTGACGTCCACAACGGGAGTCACTCGCGCTGGCACGGTGCTTGCGCATGGGTCCGTCCCTGCAATGCCGACAAATCTGGGCGGTCGAGCTTTGGCCTGCGGCAACCCCGCATGCGTCACCCCACCAAGCCCTCAGGCCCTCACCACTCTCTCGGAGCAGCCAACTGTCGACCGACAATCATAATGGCAACCCATGCTTTTCTCGTGCTGATTTACAGGAACCTCTTGAGGACTTCAGCGGGCGGCACCACGAGCTCCCTCTCTTTTCCATATGATCCTCTTGCGCGTTAAAAGGGGGGCTCCTGAGCATCGCGACTCAGTAGCTCTTACTGGCTCTCCAGCCCTCACCCCTGGCCTTGACCACGGCATCACGACCTGGCATACTAGCGGCGGCTGAGCTCGCTTGATGGCCGGGCCCTGAGGACATAGAGCACTAAGGAGAGTGTGGGAAAGAAAGAGGAGGCTCGCACGGGCCTAACCTAGCTGCGCCGCGGCCGGCGATGCACAAGTCTGGCGCAATACAAAGGAGCGACTCTAGATTACCAAGATAAGTTTCATGCCTGGAACAACTAATCATTACAGCGCGGAATCTCTCACTTGAGGCGACCCTGTGGTGGCAACCTTGCCTTCCTTTCTCACCTCTTGACGGCCGCTTGCACGCTAAAGGGGACCTCCTGAGCATCGCGCCTCAGGGGCCCTTACTGGACCTCGAGCCGCTCACCTCCTGGCCTTGACCACGGCATCGCGACCTGGCATACCAGCGACGGCTGCAGCCTGCATGGGGATCGGGACCTGTCAAATAGAGCACCAAGTCTTCGCGAGATTAGAAAGGGAGAACCAAACCAGGACAAGACAACCACTCGCACAATTTCATGATAAGGATAACATCAACAGAAGACATCGCAGACCCTTTACACGCCCCCGCGGGGTGTTTCTTGATTCCTCGCATGGAACAAAAGGAAAAGAACTTCAAGGAGCTCTAACTACACGCGTTTCTATGGCCGACGCCATCATCAACAGTGGGCCACGGGAGACCGGCGCCAACCTCATCCAAATCGGCGGCGGCGGCGGCCCGATGCTGTCGCCTTGCACCGGGCCCGGAGAGAGCTCGGGGGCGCGTAGCTATCGTCGATCATCTCCGGAGTCTCGAAGAGTTCAGGAGAGTCGCTGGACTCCCAAGCATCGCTGCTGCTGCTGGAGGAGCCGTTGGGGGAGAGGACGGCAGGCCCAACCCTTGCCGCGTCGATCTCCTGACTGCCCGCTCCGGGGCAGCACTCCAGGTGGCGGCCTTCTGTGTTGAAGACCTTGAAGAACAACGTGGAGGTGCCATCGTCCTCAAAATGGATCACAAGGGTGCCTCCCGCTCGGCAGACCCGGGCGATCTCGCCCCAGCCTTGGGTCATGAAGATCTTGCCCGGGGAAACGACCTCACCCTCCGCTCCGGTCGCTAGGGCACTGCAGTGGGTGTGCTGCAGCCAAAGCTCGAGAGTCCCCATCGGCGGCATCTCGGTGGAGAAGAACGAATGGAAGACGATCCAGGTGCTTGGAGACATCGCCGCGTGCAGCACGAGCTCGCGAGGGGAGTCCATGGCATGGACTCCGGGGGCGACAGAGCGCGCCACCATGGCACGCCGACCTCGGCTGTAGCGTGGGCGGTGCCGCTTGCTGTCACTTTCTCCAGAGCCCTCGGCTTGGGCGTACTGGGGTAGCGGGTACCCAGGAGGTGGCCACTCGCACCAAGGCCTCGTCATCTCCAGCCCCACGACCTCATCATAGCGGTGGACTGGACTCTTCTTCGGCGGGAGCGGCTCAGGTCCATCCCGGGGAGCCTTCCCCTTCTCTTCGGCCGAGAATCTACGGATCGGTGCCATTGGCGTCAAGGCTGGAGGTGGAGCAGGGAAGAAGAAGCAGGCGGAGCAAGAAGAGATGGGCGACGAGGTCTATCGCCCCTCCTCATTTATATTCCAAGGGAGGCCAACCGTCGACCTCCACGATCGCAGGTAACGATGACCCTTTTTGCATGCAGCAGGGACTCGTCAAGTCGGGCAGTTGCCGAGGCAGCATGGGGAAGCGGAGACGCCCACGTCCAATCAGTAGCCACACGTCGACCAAGGCTGCAGGTTGTTGGGGCCAGCGGCGCTCCGCACTTGCCCCTTGGCTTCGCCGCTAAGCCAAGTCCGAGCGCGCCTTGGGCCAGGGGGCTATTGTTGGTGTTCTGGGAATGGGGGTCCCCAGACTTGCCTGCCTGCGGCCTGCGGCATGGCTCCACCGGTGGCCCAGTACGACCCATCTTCGTCAACCAACATTCAAGACCCTCGCAAGGGGCGAAGCCTCATGGGGCGGACGACACAAGGCCTCCTCAGGAATGGCCTCACCAGGCAGGCTCGTGAGGGAGGCAGAGAGATCAAGGCATGGGGTACCTTGCGAGGTTCCCGTGACGCAAGCCATGACGACCAAGGCCAGGCAGGTGCTAGGCGGGCGCCTACGCGCGCAGTGTCCTCGTTTCCCCTTTGGTGCTAAGGGGGCAAGCACAAGCGCAGAGTACCAAGGCATCAGGCAAAGGTTTCCATATCGGTGCAACAAGACCAAGACCAGCAGGACAGCAGGACGGAGGTTATCGTGGAGCCCAAGATGGCGTCACCACCAGCGCCTTTGATAGGCGAAGACCACCTTTAGTCAGGATAGCTTGTACAAGCTGTCCCCTTTCAAAATGGTCGTTGTTGGATCCCTTCCCGCTCAATATTTGGGGAGAGGACCAGGGCCTCTAAAAATAGGGCTAGCCACCAAAGTAGGAGGATCTCATCAGGAGAAAGATCAATTCCTCCCCGAGCAAACCACCAAGAACAAGAGCACCTCTCCTCACGAGGCTATTCTTCCCTTGTATTATTCATCATCAGCCCAAGAGGCAATCCACCACCACCACACAGGAGTAGGGTATTACACCACAATAGTGTCCCAAACCTGTATAAATCTCATGTCTCTTGTGTTGTGAGTTCATCGTTCTAGCTTAGAGATCGCGGCGAGGCTGACGGTGTGTTTTGGTAGGGGGAAATCTTCATGCACACCCCAGTGTTCGAACCTCAAGGGTTTTGTCGGAACCCAATATCCGACAGTAGCCTTCGTCTGATTTGCACCTTCATATCCGCCATGTCACGGTCATTATACTCGTAAAGTTTATGGTTTTCCCCCTTTATATTCACTACCATCATCGTAGGTGCTTCGTGTCGTGCTAGCATAGCTCCTCAAGGCCTCAACCCATCAAGCGAAACAACATGTCACTCATAATTCCAAAGCTTAGTTGTTGATATACGAATCTGATATGAAGCTCATATATTACTAAAACAAAGAATGTTTAATTGGTCACATAATGTTCCTATATTCGTTTCAAAAAGCATGTGCGCCACACATCGGCGGAGCTACAGTTAAAATATTGGGCGACCCAGATGGCTTAGGCAACACGGGATCCCAAATTTTGGTACAAATTTACCTTCACTCCTTTGTATATTGGACTAGGGCTGGGCGGGCCATGGCATTGTTTTGTTCTTAAGTAGCTCTTTCTTGTTGTACCAGCAATACAAGCCCATATGGTCCAGCTAGTTCCACTTTCCTGATTTTACTCTTGATGCTTAGGGTTTCCCCCTTTTATCTACTCTACTATGATTTGCATAGGTGCTTTCTATTGTACTAGTAGTACTCCACCCTTCAAGCTAAACAACACAACACTCATAATTCCAAAACTTAGTTGTTAAAATATGATTGTGATATGATACTGATATTAGTTAACAGACACATTTAATTGGTTAGCTAAAGGTCCCACTTGAGTTTCCAAACGCATGTCGCGACATATAGAGAGACATCAGAATTACATTTCTTTGTCACTTGTTGACTGTACTTTCTTGTCCATGCCAAATCTTAGTTGTTATTTCAAAGCAAACATCGGTTGCTAACTACCCTTTGTGCAGTTTGCAGCATCAGATCTGCCATCCCACTGCCACGGTCAACACTATACTCATCATGCTTACAGTTTTCCCATTTTATGATGACCACGAGCAGCCTACGTGGTTCGTGTCATAATAGCACTGCTCCACCCATCGAGCTAAACAAGCTTAGTTGTACAAATTTGAATATGATATTATGCTCATATTAGTAAAACTGAGACATGTTTAATTGGTCAGCTAAATGTTCCGACTTCAGTTTCTTAATGCATGTGAGCCACATATGGAGAGACCGGAAGGAATAGTATTTATCTATGTGCTATTGTTCATCATGGTTGGACAACAGCCATTGTATAGAAAACCTTGTAGTATCTTCAATCTACTTGCTCTTCTGCTCTTCTTTAACATGATCATCTTCTCTTCTTTAATAAGTATGTTCCTTGTTGGGAAGAGTAGCAGAGACATTTGCGGTCGAATGGTCATTTCGAGTTGTTCTCCCTTAGTATATTTTGAATCTGTGAGGCCAGGTCGACTTGTTCTTCTTAACTATATGTTGAAGTTGTCATCTGCGAAGCATCATCACTTCTGGAGCTCTCATATTTTGAGTAGTACGTAGGCCACATTATATTAATGCACACATCAAATTACAACATGCATGGCATCTCTTAGAAGAATTGCAGAGATAACACAAAGGAGGCAGTATTGGATTAGAATCACTTCTGCATTACAAAGATAATATCACTTGTTTTTATGTTTTCATGCATGTCAGGTATTGAACACGATCAAAATGAATATGAGAATGGGCGCACGAGAGGAATATTGCGGAACAATCCACTGGCTAACAAACTTGGCATGGTGGAGGATGGCCTATCTTATTCACCCATCAAGGTACTTGCTCTAACTTGGCAAGGTTGTATTGGTAGCATATATTTTGCATATGACCTCTTACAATACTTCTACTTTGTTACACCACCATCTGCTTAGTTTAAGCATCATATATGTCGGTGTTGTGGGAATGGGGGTCCCTAGACTTGCCTCCCTGCGGCCTGCGGCGTGGCTCAAGCAGTGGCCCAGTACGACCCGTCTTCATCAACCCAAGCTCAAGATCCTCACGAGGGGCCAAGCCTCGCGGGGCGGATGACGCAAGGCTTCCTCAGGGACAGCCTCGTCAGGCAGGCTCGCGAGGAGGCGAAGAGATCAAGGCAAGGAGTACCTCGCGAGGTGCTCGTGATGCAAGCCGTGACGATCGAGACCAGGCGGGCGCCAGGCGGGCGCCAGCCAGCGCAGTGTCCTCGTTTCCTCTTTGGTGCAAAGGGGGCAAGCGCAGGAGCGGATTACCGAGGCATCAAGCAAAGGCTTCCATATCGGTGCAACGAGATCAAGACCAGCAGGACAGCAGGATGGAGATCACCATGGAGCCCAAGACAGCGTCATCGCCAGTGCCTTTGGAAGTCGAAGACCAACTTTAGTCAGGATAGCTTGTACTAGCGCCCCCCTTCGAAATGGCCGTTCTTGGCTCCCTTCCCGCTCAATATTTGGGAAGAGGGCCAGGGCCTCTATAAATAGAGATAGCCACCACAATAGAAGGCATCTGGCTCTCATCTAGAGCCAACAGAGATGGAGCGATTCCTCTCCACGCACACCACCACAAGAACACCCCTCGCAAGGTTGTTCTTCCTCTGTACTGTTCATCATCAGCCCCTGAGGCAATCCACCACACCTCACACTGGATTAGGGTATTACATCACAACGGTGGCCCGAACCAGCATAAACCTTGTGTCCCTTGTGTTGTTCATCTTGTATCTAGAATAGCCGCGAGGTTTTGGGGCGTGGATCGGTAGGGAGAAGATCTTCGTGAGCACCCCAGAGTTCGAACCTTAAGGGTTTTTCCAGAACCCGATATCCGACATTTGGCGCGCCAGGTAGGGGTGCGCCGGAGCTCTCCCTTCTGTCGACCCGCTCTCCATCAACATCGCGCTTCACCCTCATGGCGGGAAACGCGCTGCCAGCTCCGGCTACCGACAGCAGCGTCGGGGCCAGGGGGCTCCGAGCCTTGGCCCCCACCTTGCGACAGGTACAATGGCTGCACAAGTTCAAGCCAGAGATGCCGCCGCGCTACAACGACGCAGCGGATCCGCTGGTTTTCCTGCTGGCATACGAAGAGGCCGTCCTCAAGGCCGGGGGCGACGACAAGGTCATGGCCAACTGGTTTACCTTGGTCCTCACCGGCGTCCCGCGCATGTGGCTGCTCCACCTGCCAACGGCCTCTGTGGCCTCCTGGGAGGAGCTGCGCAACCTCTTCCTCGCCCACTACGCTGCGCCAGCGCCCCCGGTCGTTGCAGCCCTCCTGGGTGGCTCGCAGGCGCCACCCTCGAGCCGCCACGTCAAGCCGTTCGTCCGCCAGATCGGCGCCGCACTCACGTGGCACGGAGCTCCTCCGGGTTGGGTGGCACCCAAGGCCGACCTGACTTTCAGCTCGGACAATCACCCCGTCAGCACCGCCTGCTCGGGTGCACTCCCAATGCTTTGCATGCCCACCATCTGCCAGGTGGCCGTCACCAGAACCCTCATCGATGGCGGCGCCGGCCTCAACGTGCTCTCGGCGGAGGCCTTCAGCCTCCTCCATGTGCTGCTGGAACGACTCCAACCCAGCAAGCCCTTCTCGGGCATCGGAGGTGGTTCCTCCGGCTCCCTGGGGCAGACCTGCCTTCTGGTGACCTTTGGCACCCACGACAACTACCACAAGGAGCTAGTCAACTTCGACATGACCCACATCAGCCTCCCATACAACGCCATCCTCGGCTACCCCGCCTTAGCCCAGTTCATGGCAGCGATCCATCCGGCCTACAACCTCATGAAGATGCCCGGGAGCAGCGGCGTCCTCACCATAGCAGGAGATACCAAAGATGGTCTGCAAGCGCTCAAGCTCGCCATCAAGGCGGCTGCAGCAGCATAGCCCGCTGGTGTCGACACCTCCAAGGCCAAGGGGGCTGCACCAACCAAGAAGAAGCAGTTGTTCACCTAGGACAAGGCGGAGACCAAGCAGGTACTAGTTAATGAGGATGGATCCTCCGGCGCCACCTTCACCATACGTGCCAATCTTCACCCCGACCAGGAGGAGGCACTGGTGAAATTTCTGTGCTCGAACAAGGAGGTGTTCGCGTGGGAACCCAAGGATCTAGCGGGGGTCCCAAGGTAGGTGATTGAGCATCACCTAAATGTGTGCCCTAATTTACGCCCTGTGAAGCAGAAAGCAAGGCAGCAGTCCATCGAGAAGCAGGCCTTCATCATCCAAGAAACCCGCAAGCTGGAAGCTGCGGGTGTCATTCGCGAGGTTCGCTACCCCGAATGGCTGGCAAACCCTATTGTTGTGGCGAAGAAGGGAGGAAAGGAGCGCATGTGCATTGACTTCACCAACCTCAACAAGGCTTGCCCTGAAGATCCATTCCCACTCCCTCGCATCGACCAAATTGTTGACTCCACCACTGAGTGCGACCTGCTGTGCTTCCTGGATGCATTTTTGGGCTATCATCAAATCAAGATGGCGATAGAAGACGTGGAGAAGACGGCCTTCCTAACCACGTGCGGGGTGTACTGCTACACCTGCATGCCGTTCGGGTTGCGCAGCGCGGGCGCGACCTTCCAGCGACTGATGCATATCGCCTTGGGCCGGTAGCTCGGGAGAAACGCCGAGGCCTATGTCGACAACATTGTAGTGAAGTCTCAGGAGGCGAAGACCTAGATCCAGGACCTGGAAGAAACCTTCGCGAGCCTGCATGAAGTGGACCTGTAGCTTAACCCGGAGAAGTGCGTGTTTGGCATTCCTTCTGGCAAGCTTCTGGGCTTCCTCGTGTCCCACAGGGGGATCGAGGCTAACCCAGAGAAGGTCAAGGCGATCGAAGACATGAGTCCACCGCAAACCCTTAGGGAAATGCAGAAGCTCGCCAGGCACGTAACTGCATTACGATGCTTCATCTCCAAGCTAGGGGAATGTGCCCTGCCTTTCTTCATGCTGATGAAGAAGAAGGGCCCGTTCGAATGGACACAGGAGGCCGATGACGCATTTCGAGACCTCAAGAAGTACCTGACCAACCCTCCTGTGATGGTGGCGCCGCGCCCTTAGGAGCCCCTGGTGCTCTACCTCGTCGCCACGCCCTACTCTGCCAGCGCTGCTCTGGTGGCAGTTCGGGAAGAGCGCTAGGTCAGGGCTGCATCGCGACCGGCCGCGGCCCCGACCGCTACAGCACAAGACCAGGAAGGCCTCGCGAAGGCCATGGCCATGGCAAATGGAGACCTGCCTCAATGGGAAGACGCTCCCAGGGCTGAAGGGACCTCACCAGGCGGCCAGGTGCTGGGGGCTCTGACGTCTCAGGAGGCGCCTAACTCTCTGGAGGGGGCGAGCTTTGTCAGCACACCCACCCTCGTCGAGCATCCGGTGTACATCGTCAGCACGGTGATGCGGGATGCTAGGGCGTGATACCCCATGCCTCAGAAGCTCTTGCTCACACTATTGGTGGCCTCGCATAAGTTGCGGCATTAATTTCAAGGTCACCCCATCAAGGTTGTCTCGGCCTACCCATTGGAAAGGGTGCTCCGGAGCCCCAATTCCACTGGAAGGGTCACCGAATGCAACATTGAGCTACAAGCATTTCAATTGGAATTCAGCACAACCAAGGTTGTCAAGGGAGCCGCCCTTGCAGATTTTGTGGCAGAATGGACAGAGGCGCCAGGGCTTGAAGCAAGTGAAGATTTGTCACTCTCCCGAGGAAGTGAGGCACCAGACGGCTGGGTCATGTACTTCGACGGGGCATTCTCGCGACATGGTGCGGGGGCCGGCGCGGTGCTTATATCCCCCACTCAGGACAAGCTCTGTTTCCAGCATGGCGAGAAAGTCTCCAACAACATAGCAGAATATGAAGGCCTCATAGTGGGCTTAAAGGCTGCATCAGCACTGGGGGTGAAGCACCTCGTCATCAAGGGCCACTCACAGCTCCTCGTCAACTTCTCCAACAAAGTGTACGAGCCAAAGGACGAGCACATGGCGGCGTATCTTGTAGAGGTACACATGATGGAAAAGAAGTTTTGAGGGCTGGAGTTGCAGCATGTGCCCCGCGGCACCAACGAAGAGGCCGATGACATCGCCTGGAGGGCATCCAGGCGGCTGCCTGAGGAGCTTGGCGTTTTCGAGGAACGGCTCTTCAAGCCCTCGGCAGCACCTTCACTGTCAAGCACAGCGCAACCTCGGGAAGAACTCCCTCAACCGCCTGCCACAGGAGCCCCGGCCTGTGGCCCAACCTCGGGAGCACGCTTGCTCCTGGCTCTAGAGCCTCAGGAGGGATGCTGGACTGCGGAATTCAAGGATTACCTGATGCAAGGGACTCTACCAGAGAAAGAGGAGGACGCGGAACATGTGGCCCGACAGGGCATGGCCTACTGCATCTAAGACGGAGAGCTCTACCGGAAGCGGCCGCATGATGTTTCCCTGCATTGCATCTCCAGGGAATAGGGGAAGGAGTTGCTGGCTGACATACACGGTGGGGACTGCGGACACTACTCATCATCACGGACCCTGGTCGGCAAGGCATTTCGTAGCAGGTTCTATTAAAGGCTTGCGAAGCCTTCCAATTCCATGCCAAGCAGATCCATCAGCCAGCTGAGGGCCTGCAGACCATCCCACTCTCGTGGCCATTCGTGGTTTGGGGGCTGGATATCTTGGGCCTGTTCCGTCGGGCGCCTGGGGGCTACCGCTACCTCTACGTCTCCATCGACAAGTTCACCAAGTGGGCGGAGGTGGAGGCCGTCCAGACCATCCCAGCTAGCTCTACAGTCAAATTTATCAAGGGCCTCGTGAGCCGATTCGGGGTCCCGAATCGCATCATCACCGACAATGGTTCGCAGTTCACCAGCAATCTCTTCAAAACATATTGTGCTAACCTTGGAACGCAGATATGCTACGCTTCGGTGGCATACACCCGGAGTAACGGCTGGGCCAAACGCGCCAACACAGAGGTCCTGAAAGGCGTCAAGACCAGGTCCTTCAAGAAGAAACTGGAAGCCTTCGGCAGGGGGCTGTTACGATGAGCTCCAATCCGTGCTGTGTTCCATCCGCACTACCGCCACCAAGTCAACTGGGGAGACCCCGTTCTTCCTCGTCTACAAAGCAGAGGCGGTCCTCCCTAACGAGGTCAGGCGTCGCTCCACACGGGTCCTAGTGTTTGATGAAGCACAACAGGACGCCATACGGGGGATGGACCTTGTGCTGGGGGAGGAACACCGCCGGGAAGCCGCACTACGAGCAACAAGGTACCAACAGGCGCTGCGGCGGTATCACTGCCGCAACATCCGCCCCAGGACTCTTGAGGTAGGTGACCTCGTGCTCAGGCGGGTGCTCTCTAGGGAAGGGCTGCACAAGGTCTCTCCCATGTGGGAGGGCCCGTTCAAGGTTGTTCATGTTTCCAGACCTGGCGCAGCGCGCCTGGAGACCCATCAAGGGGTGCCCATTCCAAATGCTTGGAACATTCAGCACCTCAGGAGGTTCTACCCATGAAGTAAGGTCCAGTGCCTGCAAAGAAGGCCCAGCGCCTGTGAAGAAGTCCCAGCGCGTGAGAAGAAAGGCCTAGTGCCTGTAAAGAAGGCTCGGTGTCTTTGAAGCTCGCCGCCCCGAGAAAGGCCCGGTGCCTGTGAAGAAGGCCCAGCGCCTATGAAGCTCGCCGCCCGTGACACTCTCACGTAATAATGAGTTGGGGCTGTACACGCCCCGGAGTCTCCGGAGTGCCGTCCTTGGGCCTCGGGGGCTCCCGCCCATGCCCAATGGCAGCACTTAGCTCCGCGCTGGCGAGAAGACGTCGAAGACTAGACTAGGTGCCGGACGTGGCTTTTCATTTGCTTTCCGCAGTTGGCTTGTTCTCCCTTGTTTGAACCTTTATTGGAGTTGCTTCTAGTGTTGTTTGCTGTCCTCTGCCCCCGTTCCCCGTCTTTGGCTTTTTCCCAGCTTGCTCTTTCTCTCTCGCAAGCCTCGCGAGGGGGCTGCGTGGGTGCCCTCGTGAGCCTTTTCTCGTCTGGTTTTCACGAGGCTCCCTCCCTCAAGTTCACAGCGGGAGCACCCCTCCTGGTTCGTGTCCCACGGGCATCGCGACACAAAGTGCCGGGCCTAAGCTGGCAACCCTCGTGACCAAGGTTCAGAAACTATTCTCCCAGCTAATCTTTGCAGACCCAAAAGCGCCCGGCGAGCCCTCAGGCAGGTACCTCGCGAGACAGAAACTACAGCAAACATCCAGAGCTAAGTTGTTCCTACGCGCAAAGCACATAACCACAACACCATAACACAACGCATGGATGATAAAAATAGCATGATAATTAGCGAATCATAGTCTTTTGCACGACCCCTCAGGGCTACATATTTCTCTCTCTCTCTCTTAATGCAGGGAAAGGAGTAAAACAAAATAAAAACGGAGCGCACCCTGCGGCAGCCCGTGAGGAGGGATCCGCACCCTCCTCCTGAACTCAGTCAGACTCCGTCTCATGCTTCATCGGGGCACGGCAGCGGGAGGACCCTCTACCGCCCTCAAAGCGGGCGCGGCAACGTGGTGGCTGATCGCGGCCACCGCCGGGGGGGTTGTCACCGGAGGAGGAGCCGCTGAAGCTCGGCGAGCTGCGGACGCCGCCAGCAGCAGGTTCGCCTTCGCCCTCGTCACGACCGTCGCCAAGGCCAAGCACCTCGTCGCCTTCATCGTCTTCGGGGCAGCACCCAACACGGCAGCCGTCTTCCCTGAACACCCTCACGTAGAGGGTCGCGTTGCCGTCGAACTTGAAGTGCAGGGTGCACCCTTGGCCCAGGCCACGCGCGCGGGCGAACATATGCCAGCCGCGGACCAGGGCCACGTTACCAGACGACGGAGATCTTCACCGCAAGCCAGGAAGCCCTGCTGCTGCAGCCGTCAGACTGTAGCCAAAGGCCACCAGGGCCATCAGTCGACAGTTCACCGGCAAAGAAGCGGGGGAGCTGGAGCCAGTTGCCGGCCGAATCTGCCGACCACACGACAAACTCCGGCAGCACCTCTGCCAAGTGGAAGCATGGCCGGGGAGGCCGCCAGGCCGTGGCACGTCTTCCTCCTCTGACCGGGCAGCCATCACCGCGCGAAGGACCACCACCGCGACCACGAGGAGCCGCTGTCGGAGTCGCGGGGTGCTTGCGGGGGAGACCGCGGCCGCGCTTGAGCGGAGGAGAGCCAGGCCCTTCCTGGTGAGCTTTCCCCTTCTCTGCGTCCGAGAACCTCTTCACAGGTGCCATGGGAGGCTGCAAGCAACTGGATCAAGAAGGAAGAAGAAGCAGGCAGGGAGAGGGGAGATGTGCGACGGGGGCTTTCTCCCCTCCACATTTATAGCCCAAAGGAGGCCAACCGCCGGCCTCCACGATCACAGGTAATCATGACTCTTTTTGCATGCAGCAGGGACTCGTCAAATCAGGCAGTTACCGAGGCGGCATGGGGAAGCGGAGAGCCAATCAACCGCCACGCGGCAACCAAGGCTGTAGGCTGTTGGGGCCTGCGGTGCTCCGCACTTGCCCTTTGGCTTTGCTGCTAAGCCAAGTCCGAGCGCGCCTTAGGCCCGGGGGATATTGTCGGCATTCTGGGAATGGGGGTCCCTAGACTTGCCTGCCTGCGGCCTGCGGCGTGGCTCAAGCAGTGGCCCAGTACGGCCCGTCTTCATCAACCCAAGCTCAAGACCCTCGCGAGGGGCCAAGCCTCGCGGGGCGGATGACGCAAGGCTTCCTTAGGGGCGGCCTCGTCAGGCGGGCTAGCGAGGAGCCGGAGAGATCAAGCGCAAGCCGTGACGATCGAGACCAGGCGGGCGCCAGCCAGCGCAGTGTCCTCGTTTCCTCATTGGTGCAAAGGGGGCAAGCGCATGCCTGGATTATGGAGGCATCAAGCAAAGGTTTCCATATCGATGCAACAAGACCAAGACCAGTAGGACGGCAGGACGGAGATCACCGTGGAGCCCAAGACGGCGTCATCGCTAGTACCTTTGGAAGTCAAAGACCAACTTTAGTCAGGATAGCTTGTACTAGCTGTCCCCCTTCAAAATGGCTGTTGTTGGCTCCCTTCCCGCTCAATATTTGGGAAGAAGACCAGGGCCTCTATAAATAGGGATAGCCACCACAGTAGAAGGCATCTGGATCTCACCTAGAGCCAACAGAGATGGAGCGATTCCTCTCCACGCACACCACCACAAGAACACCCCTCGCGAGGCTGTTCTTCCTCTGTACTGTTCATCATCAGCCCCTGAGGCAATCCACCACACCACACACTGGATTAGGGTATTACACCACAACGATGGCCCGAACTAGTATAAACCTTGTGTCCCTTATCTAGAATCGCAGCAAGGTTTTGGGGTGTGGATCGGTAGGGAGAAGATCTTCGTGCGCACCCCAGAGTTCAAACCTTAAGGGTTTTGCCGGAACCCGATATTCGACAATATATGAGTATATGCCATACCTATCCATTTTCTGTACCTACTAGCAAAAGGGCCCGTGCGTTACAATGGGGTAATAAAATCATGTTCTTCAAATCAAGTTTAAAATATTCACACTCCATCTATATACATGTATTTGACTATTTGTGCACCAGCCAGAGCGTAGGTGGACGTAAGACACATGCATTCAAACATGCTCACAATGGGTTGATGTTGGATTTGATCTTTCATGCGCGTGGTTTTTAGTACATCCTCGATGTGTGCAAACGTGCCACTATTCTAATATGAATTTGTCTTTCTTATTTTTCCATGTGTATTTTGAATTTTCATCTGAATTTTTAGGGGTATGTGATGTGAACTGGATAATTTATAATTTATTATACTAAAATTTTGGAAAAAAAATAAGTATTTGTAACCACCAAAAATCGAAAGCCACACACAATGTGCACATATTACTTGCACTCTGAAAACAAATTATTCAAGCAAGATCTGTAATCCTTGCTAACCCCCCCCCCCTTTTTGCATATTATGAACCCAACCGACGAAGTGCAGCATTGACCTTCAGTGTTGAATGACAAAATGCACCTATGTAGTCTTTAATATAGAACTTCAAGAGGGTATTTAAGAATACATACGGTTTTTCTCTGTATTTCTACTACAATCACTCACGTGACAGTCCCCCAACAAAAATCACCAAAAGTACAGAAAACTCAGGTAACTCCCTCCCGCTGCGCTTCTGTATCTGAAACTGACAATAACTGAAAGAATATCCAGAGTCTAGAGTAGTTGTTGTATACAGTAATTAAGCTCCTTCCTTATGTTAGTGTTCTACCCCACCTTGCTTCCATGACACGATGTGTCTGCCATCCATGCATGACAAATCCCTTGTTTTTGTTGCTCTAGTAATAGACTACTATTGTAGGGCCTATTTCATATAGATAGGTGGAATGGAGTAATTCATGTTAGTGTTCTGACCCCAAAATGATATGTATGGTTTCTGGTTGAATTATAATCATCTTGTTATTAGACAACTGATCCTACTGACACTTGTGTTAATTCAGTTAAGACATGTTTTTTGTGTGCTGGAAACATAATTCATGCCATTTATCCTAGGGTTGGATCTGCATCTCTCTTACCTCTATCACAGTTCTGGGGGCTCTGTGATGTACCCTTTCATCATCACAAGACCCAACTGAACCTACAGAAGTTTGTGGAAATAATAGAAAGCATAAGTTGCAACCAACCAAGTCTAGATGATATATAAATAAATCTGTAGGAAAGATATTATATGGGAACATATTATCACCATCTAACATGTGTCCAGTAAGAACTCATGGGGAAGAAAATCATAATAGTTCAGTAGACCTTCATGAATCCTAAAGTCATGCAAGAGCTTTCCAACTGTCAAATCCTAGATCTAGAAGAAATCGGTGATCCCAGAAATATAAAGGGTTTCTTCTGCTAGAGCATGTGTTTATTCATCTTCCTAATATTAGCTCTATTATGACCAACTAAGCATATCCGACAGCTTTATAGGTTAAACCAATCAGTAGATTCTCCTGCAATTTGTTTGTGGTACCGCTTAATAGGTTGGATAAAACTCTTACCTTCACAGAACTATCAGCCCCACCAGAAACAATCGACCAACCCGTTAGGAGTGAATCAAGCATATCAATCCTCTGGTTATGACCCTAATATGTGTGAAATGCATTTCTTCTTATGCATACCCCATATTTTCATGTTTGTACCTGAAATAAGACCCAAGCGCCAAAAAAAATCCCCAAAAGGGCGCCCACGTCCGTCCTGATCGCTCACGGATTGCCGTCAATCATCTACCACCCCTCTTCTAGGCATCTGCGCAGCCACGGCGGAACCACCACCAAGTCGCAGACTAACCACGCTCTAGGGTGCTCACGGACGCCGCTCTTCCATTGCCGCAAGCACCAGCCACACGCCCCATTGCTAATAACTAACGAAGATGTTGGATCTTTGCAGGAGTATTGCGTTGAGGTCGTTTGTTCATCTAGTAAATTAACCAGAGAGTACAAAAACACATCGGTTCATGTATGTGTTTGCAATGAAGATTCTCCAACCATCTAGCTACTAGACCCATGTCTTTATCGTCTTATTAATCATTACTATCACAATCAAAAAAGCCCCTGCCATCCCTACTCTGAACCCTCTCCCTGCTAATCAATTATTAGAATTCAGAACAACACCAAGAGTTTCAATTACATTCAGACGGCCTCACCGTCATGCTGGAATCCAAAAGAATCAAGCAGATAATTTGCAATGATTTCTTGTTGCCATGCTTGTGTTGTACAGTCTGTAAAAGATCTAAAACTGTTGTAATTTAGCTTTGTATGATGAACAATGCATCCACGAGTATCTTAAAAAATCAATCTAATCACATAGCATAACCATCTGTCGGGGAAATCGATCACCTATGGGGTCACAAGGATCCCTTCTATGTTCGGCGGGGGATTAGTTGCATGAAGAGCAGGTCAATTCATTAGCACACAAAGGATTTTTATCCAGGTTCGGGCCGCGAAGATGCGTAATACCCTAGTCCTGCTTTATCTGGTTATATGAGTGTTCTTAAGCTTTTGAACTAGCTATGATGCGTGCTTTGTCCAAAAGTCTGAATCCTCTCTCTGTGCGCCTCGGGCCTTCTTTTATACACAAAGGGGTTGCCACAGTAGCACACAGGAGGTGGCAAGCAACAGTGATACGAGCTTATCGCTCGATCAACGTAGGACAAGTGCATTTAATGCGATGCCTACATGTCCTCTTGCTTTATTGGGACGGCAACAGAGGCCATCCTGTCCTTCGCTGCTTCCCCTCGCCTTGCCACGCGTCCGGGTCGACGAGGTATGCAACGCCACACTGGCCAACCGGCTGCTGTGTTGACAAGGTGGTAGGCTTCCACAAAGATTTGCATGTCACCATGCAGGCATCTGCTTTGTTGGCATGCTTATCGCTGCGTTGGAGTGGTGGTGAGGTGGTGGAACCCTGCCGACCGCAGGCTTGGCCTCGGCCCACCGATTGTCCCCGGCAAGGCTTGCCGGGGGCCTTGGAGTCATCCAGGGCAAGGGTCTTGCAGGGGGTCTTCATCATTTGATCCCACGTGGACTCGTGGGTTATCAATCTTCGTGAGGAGCCGCATGCTACCAGGCTTGGGCTCTTCAAATCTTGGTCTTTAACATTGTCGATGGTGTCAGAGCTCTCAAGCCCAAGGGTGGTGGCCTTGCTGGTCTCTTCGCAAGCTGGCCCGGCAAGGGGCTTGTCGGGGGCCGCACACATTTACTAAGTGGACTCAGGTCGCAGCCTGCAAGGCGTTGCTCCCCACGATCATGGGGTGGCAATTTGTCATCCCACCCATTCTCATGCCCGCTTCTGCTTCGCCACGTACCTTCCATGCATTGGGAAGGGCAGGCGCGGGTGCGGAGAACGTGGGCAGTAATGCCCAGGTGGAAAATAAGGCGCTTGTGGATTGGGGGAGTGGGCCAGCTCTGATTCCCCATGCTTCAAGTGGTCGCATTGGTCGTGCATGGTGGCCGCCCCTTGGGCTAGGTGGCTAGGCCCCGGTCTCGCTCCTCTATAAATGGGGGAGAGGGATGGTGTTTCTCCATGCTCGCCCTCCATTTCCCCTCTTGCTCGCCATCTTCTTCTGATTCTTCATGGTGAAAGGGCGCGCTAGCACCTCGACGGCGGCTGCTACGTCTTAAGCTTTCGTTGGTTTTCCTTGAAGAGGAAAGGGTGATGCAGCAATAGTAGCGTAAGTATTTCCCTCAGTTTTTGAGAACCAAGGTATCAATCCAGTAGGAAGCTCCTCAAAAGTCCCACGCACCTACACAAACAAACAAGAACTCGTAACCAATGCAATAAAGGGGTTGTCAATCCCTTCAAGACCACTTGCGAAAGTGAGATCTGATAGAGATAAAATGATAAGATAAATATATTTTTGGTATTTTATGATATAGATAGGAAAAGTAAAGATGCAAATAAAAGTAGATTGAAAGATTATATGATAAAAGATAGACCTGGGGGCCATAAGTTTCACCAGTGGCTTCTCTCAAGATAGAATAAGTATTACGGTGGGTGAACAAATTACTGTCGAGCAATTGATAGAACAGCGAATAATTATGAGATTATCTAGGCATGATCATGTATATAGGCATGATGTCTGTGACAAGTAGACCGACTCCTGCCTGCATCTACTACTATTACTCCACACATCGACCGCTATCCAGCATGCATCTAGAGTATTAAGTTCATAAAGAACAGAGTAACGCATTAAGAAATATGACATGATGTAGAGGGATAAACTCATGCAATATGATATAACCCCTTATTTTTATCCTCAGTGGCAACAATACAATACGTGCCTTGCTGCCCCTGCTATCACAGGGAAAGGACACCGCAAGATTGAACCCAAAGCTAAGCACTTCTCCCATTGCAAGAAAGATCAATATAGTAGGCCAAACCAAACTAATAATTCGAAGAGACTTGCAATGATAACTTAATCACACATAAAAGAATTCAGATGAGATTCAAATATTTCTCATAGATAAACTTGATCATAAACCCACAATTCATCGGATCTCGACAAACACACCGCAAAAAGAGTTACATCGAATAGATCTCCAAGAAGATTGAGGAGAACATGGTATTGAGATTCAAAGAGAGAGAAGAAGCAATCTAGCGAATAATATGGACCCGAAGGCCTATGGTAAACTACTCACAACTCATAGAAGAGGCCTTGGAGATGATGTAGAGGCCCTCCATGATCGATTCCCCCTCCAGTGGAGCGCCGACTAAGGCTCCAAGATGGGATCTCGAGAAGGTTACGATGGTGGAAATAGTTTTTCGTGGTCGCTTCTAATGTTTTCGGGATACATGGGTATATATAGGAGGAAGAAGTAGGTCAGTGGACGCCCGAGGGGCCCATGAGACAGGGGGGCGCGCCCTCCACCCTCGTGGCCGCCTCCTTCGTTTCTTGACTTCCACTCCAAGTCCTCTGGATCACGTTTGTTCCAAAAAGATCGCTCCCGAAGGTTTCATTCCGTTTGGACTCCGTTTGATATTCCTTTTCTTCGAAACACTGAAATAGGCAAAAAAAACAACAATACGGGCTAGGCCCCCGGTTAGTAGGTTAGTCCCAAAAATGATATAAAAGTGTAAAGTAAAGCCCATAAACATCCAAAACGGGTAATATAATAGCATGGAACAATAAAAAATTATAGATACGTTGGAGACGTATCAAGCATCCCCAAGCATAATTCCTGCTCGTCCTCGAGTAGGTAAATGATAAAAACAAATTTTTTGTTGTGGAATGCTACCTAGCATAACTCTCAATGTAATTTTCTTTATTGTGGCATGAATGTTCAGATCCAAATGATTCAAAATAAAAGTTCGTATTGACATAAGAAATAGTAATACTTCAAGCATACTAATCAAAGCAATCATGTCTTCTCAAAATAACATGGCTAAAGAAAGTTCATCCCTAAAAAATCATATAGTTAGGTCATGCTTCATTTTTGTCACACAAAAATTATCCCATCTTGCGCACCCCCGATGACAAGCCAAGAAATTGTTTCATACTTAAATAATCTCATTTTTTTCAACTTTCACGCAATACATGAGCGTGAGCCATGGATATAGCACTATGGGTGGAATAGAATATGATGATGGGGATTGTGTGGAGAAGACAAAAAAAAAGAGAAAGTCTCACATTGACGAGGATAATCAACGGGCTATGGAGATGCCCATCAATTGATGTCAACATGAGGAGTAGGGATTGCCATGCAATGGATGCACTAGAGCTATAAATGTATGAAAGCTCAACAAAAGAAACTAGTGGGTGTGCATCCAACTTGCTTTCTCAGGAAGACCTAGGACATTTTGAGGAAGCCCATCATAGGAATATACAAGCCAAGTTCTATAATGAAAAATTCCCACTACTATATGAAAATGACAACATATGAGGGTCTCTACATGAAGAACATGGTGCTACTTTGAAGCACAAGTGTGGAAAAAGATAGTAACATTGCCCCCTTTTTCATTCTCTTTTCTTTTTCTTTTTTTTTCTTTTTTTCTTTTGGCCTTTCTTTTTTTCTTTTGGCCTTTTTTTGGCCTTTCTTTCTTTTTTCTTTCTTTTTGGCCTTTCTTTTTTATTTGGGGACAATGCTCTAATAATGATGATCATCACACTTTTATTTATTTACAACTCATGAATTACAACCCAAAAATAGAACAAGATATGACTCTATATGAATGCCTCCGGCGGTGTACCGGGATGGGCAATGAATCAAGAGTGACATGTATGAAAAATTATGCATGGTGGCTTTGCCACAAATACGATGTCAACTACATGATCATGCAAGGCAATATGACAATGATAATGTGTGTCATTATGATGAATGGAACGGTGGAAGGTTGCATGGCAATATATCTCGGAATGACTATGGAAATGCCATAATAGGTAGGTATGGTGGCTGTTTTGAGGAAGATATAAGGAGGTTTATGTGTGATAGAGAGTATCGTATCACGGGGTTTGGATGCACCGGCAAAGTTTGCACCAACTCTCATGGTGAGAAAGGGCAATGCACAGTGCCAAAGAGGCTAACAATGATGGAAGGGTGAGAGTGCGTATAATCCATGGACTCAACATTAGTCAAAAAAGAACTCATATACTTATTGCAAAAGTCTACAAGTCATCAAAAACCAAGAACTACGGGCATGCTCCTAGGCGAATAGATTGGTAGGAAAAGACCATCGCTCGTCCCCGACCACCACTCATAAGGGTGCACAATCTAACAACACGTCATGTTTCAAAATTTGTTACACAACTTTAACCATACGCGCATGCTACAGGACTTGCTAACTTCAACACAAGCATTCTTTAAATTCATAATCATCCAACTAGCATGACAAAATATCACTACCTCCATATCTCAAAAAAATTATCAAGTATTAAATTGATCATAGCATCCAATTCACTTCCTATGATAGTTTTTATTATACCCAACTTGGATGCTCATCATTCTAAGACCAATTTTATAACCATAGCAAATACCATGCTGTTCTAAGAGACTCTCAAAATAATATAAGTGAATCATGAGAGACTAACAATTTCTTCAAAATTAAACCACCGCTGTGCTCTAAAATATATAAGTGAAGCCCTAGAGCAAAAACTATCTAGCTCAAAAGATATAAGTGAAGCACATAGAGTGTTCTAATAAATTACAATCAAGTGGGTTTCTCCCAAAAGGTGTGTACAGCAAGGATGATTGTGGTAAACTAAAAAGCAAAGACTACTATCATACAAGACGCTCCAAGCGAAACACATATCATGTGGCGAATAAAAATATAGCTCCAAGTAAAGTTACCGATAGACGAAGACGAAAGAGGGGATGCCTTCCAGGGCCATCCCCAAGCTTAGGCTTTTGGCTATTCTTGAATGTCTTGGGGTGCCTTGAGCATCCCCAATCTTAGGCTCTTGGCACTCCTTATCCCATAGTCCATCAATTCTTTACCCAAAACATGAAAACTTCACAACACAAAACTCAACAGGAAATCTCATAAGTTCCGTTAGTGGAAGAAAGAAAAACCACCACATAAGGTACTGTAATGAACTCATTCTTTATTTATATTGGTGTTAAACCTACTGTATTCCATCTTGTCTATGGTTCATACCCTTACATACTAGGCATAGATGTATCAAAATAAGCAAACAACACACGAAAAGGAGAATGTATCAAAAACAGAACAGTCTGTAGAAATCTGTAACTCCCGAATACTTATGGAACTCTAAAAATCCTACAAAAATAGGAAGTCCTGGGAAATTTATATATTGATCTACAGAAAGAAGAATCAACACAAAATCACGTTTCTGTGAATTACTAAAATTATTTTCGTGCGTGCAAAGTTTCTGTTTTTTAGCAGAATCAAATTAACTGTCACCATAGATTATCCTATAGGTTCTACTTGGCACAAACAATAATTAAAACATAAAAACACATATAAACAGAAGGTAGATGCAAAATTTTATTGAATAACAGCAAGGAAAAATATTGGGTTGTCTCCCAACAAGCGCTTTTCTTTAAAGCCTTTTAGCTAGGCATTGATAATTTTAATGATGCTCACATGAAAGACAAGAATTGAAGCGCAACGAGAGCATCAAGAAACACGTGACAAACACATATAAGTCTAACATACTTCCTATGCATAGGAATATTATAAGCAAAAATTTTTGCATGGCAAGCAAAAACTAGCATATGCAAGGAAGAAGAAAAAGACGACAACAATCTCAACATGACGAGAGGTAAATTTAGTAACATAAAATTTCTATGACCATATTTTCCTCTCCATAATAATACATGTGGAATCATAAGCAAATTCAACAAAATAGCTATCACATAAGATATTTTTCAACATGATCCACTTGCATGCGAAGTTGACACTCTCCAAAATAGTGGGATTACCATTAACTAAAGTCATGACCTCTCCAAACCCACTTTTATCAAAAATATCATAAAGATTGAACATACTCCAAATATGTGGGATCTAAAAGTTGACACTCTTCAAACCCACTTTCAATATTATTGCAAACACTATTGTCAATCTCATATCCATCATGGGCTTAAATAAACTTCAAGATCATAAGAAGAATCACCCCAATCATGATCATTGCAACAAGTAGTAGACATAGCAAACTAGCATCCCCAAGCTTAGGGTTTTGCATATTATTAGCACAATTGACATCAAGAGAAATTATAGTAAAATCTTTGCAATCATGCTTTTTATTCAAAGATCTATCATGAATCACTTCATACAGTATTTCATCATAATTTTCAGATTCACAGATTTCAAGCAAAACTTCATAAAGATAATCTAGTGCACAAAACTCACTAGCAATTGGTTCATCATAATTGGATCTCTTAAAAATATTAGCAAGCGGATGAGGATCCATAGATCTTAGCTTATTTGTTTAGTAATAAATACACAATTATTCCAAACAAACGAGCAAATGAGCCAAGTAAGACATTAAGGTAAACGAAAAGACGAACGGAAGAAGGGCGAATAAAATGACAAGGGTGAAGTGGGGGAGAGGAAAACGAGAGGCAAATGGCAAATAATGTGTCACATCCCTAGCTTCTGGTAATGCTCTAGGCTAGCTTCATGTGTGCATCATGTCTATATTCCGAAACTTGAAATGAGGAAATTGAAAGCCTCGGAAATGATTTTAATAAAGGGGCAAGAAACCCTAAAATTGCAATTAGTAATCCCAAATGCCCTAGAAATAGCTCTGACAATTTTGGCAAGAGTTATAAATCAAACCAAAATTTTGGGACATTTCTAAGGAATTATTTGGGCTCTGATTTTAAATCAATATTTTATTTGAATTTGGAGTTATATTCATAATATATAATGAATATATTTTCAAATGCCCTGAGATATTTTATGTTTATGAGGAGGAGACCTTAAGTGACATAAAATTATCTAGGGGAGTTTTGGCACTGTTTTCAAATTTGTTTGAATTTGAATTCAGTGGCAATTAAATAGAAAACAAACTGTAGAAAATAGAAAAGAGAAGGAAAGAGCAGAGGGACTATCTGACGCTCACCTGGCAGCCCAGCCGGCCCAGCTCCTCCAGCGGCCCAGCCCACCGCCGCTTTTCCCCTGTCGTCTTCCTCCCCTCGCACCGAAGCAGCTCGGTGGCGAGCACCGACGCCGCCCCGGCCACCTCCTGCTTCCCCGGCCCTCCTAGCAACGCCACGACGACGCCCCGTGTCCCCTCTCTCTTTTCCCTCACCCGCTGCATCCCCTCTCCCTCCTCTGTCTCTCTCCCTCGCTCATCCCCGGACGCACCCGACACCGCCGACGAGCACCACCGGAGCCACCAGCATCCCCACGCCTAGCCAGTTAGGCCACGAGCTCCGCCTTGGATCCGGGAAGCTCTACCACGATGCACGCGACACCGGGTGCCCTGAAGCCACGCCATCACCGCCATCTTCATCGCCACGGCCGGCGATCGCCGCCGTTCGATTCGCAGCACCAAAGACGCCCCCGAGCTCGCTGACCATCTCATCGCTCTCCCTATGAGCTCCTGATGCCTCCTCTTTGCTCGCCCCCTCTGTTCCCGTCCCCTAGCTCCATCTTCCGGCCACGGCCGAGCTTGCCGCCGCCGTGCCATGTCGTTGCCGTGGCCACAGTCGCCCCCACCCATTTCTGAGCGTGTCTCCGTGCTCACCGAGCTCCCAGGAGCCGAACGCGTCCAGCACCGGCACCTGCCGTGCACCGTAGCTCCTTCTCCCCTCCCAGCCGAACTCCGGTCGCCGCCAAAGCTCGTCGCCGGCGAGATTCCGGCTGCCCCGTGACCACCCGTCTGGTCCATTAGATGCGCGAGTGCAAGAGCTCCTCCCCGGTGCGCTCAGCGCGCCAAACCATCGCCCCTAGCTAAAATCCGAGCCGCGCCGCCGTGCGGAATGGTTGCCGCCGGCGATACTCCGGCGACTGCCGACGTGGCACGCTTAATTAGTGTTAATGATCCAACTAATTAACCCCTAGAGCCACTGACAGTGGGACCCACATAATTAGGTTACCGGCTAACCAAAATAGTTAGATTAGTCAATAAAATGTGTGGACCCACGCGTCAGCATTGACCCGCTGACGTGGCCATCGACCTGGTCCCACCCGTCAGCCACACAAACCAACACTGTGTCACTGACCAGTGGACCCCACTGGTCAGGTTTGACCTGGGACGCCCAGTTGACTCTGCTGACGTCACAGTGACATGGTGCTGACGCAATAAGTCATTTTCTGGATTTAATTTAATTCAGGAAATTGCAGAAAATACTCTAAACTTCTAAAATTCATAGAAATTCAACCGTAACTTCAAATTAAATAATTTATATATGAAAAATTATCAGAAAAATCCAATCTATCCATCTGTACCATTTTCATTCATGTTAGAACAACTTATAGCTGCTGTTTAGCACAAATCAATTAAATGGCATTTGAATAATCACATATGGAGTTTGAATTTGAATCTTGTATTCAAACCAACTTCATTTAATCTGTTGCTAGTTGCATTAGCTCAAAACACATTCATATTGCCATGTCATGAGCATGCATCATATTGTGCATTGCATTGATTGTATTTCTTCTTTGTTGCCGGTATCTGTTCCCTCCCGGTAGACGATGTTCCGACGTTGTGATCGTTGACACTGATGAAGACTCAATGCTATCTTCAGAAGTGCCAGGCAAGCAAAACCCCCTTGTTCATTCCGATAAAATCCCTCTCTCTCGCTCCTGCTATCTATTACTGCATTAGGACAACAACGATTCAACTGTTACTTGCTGCGGTAGCTGAACCCCTTTATCCTTTGCATGACCTGTCATTGCCACAGTAAATAGATGAAACCCACTAGCATGAGTAGGAGTTGTTTGAGCCCTATTGTGCCTACTCATTCATGTTTGTTTGTCATGCCTGCTATTGCTTAGAGTTGAGTCAGGTCTGATTCATCGGGGATGAATCAGAGGCGTGTGAACATGTCCTACTGTGTGTGAGCTAAGTGTGTGAACACGATTTGGTAAAGGTAGTGGTGAGAGGCCATGTAGGAGTACATGGTGGGTTGTCTCATTGCAGCCGTCCTCAGGAACTGAGTTCTGTGTTTGTGATCCATGAACAGCTACTACCACACATTGGGATCCTTAATTAACTCTCTCGACTTATTAATCAACATGATCTCTGTCCAGGAGTTGCAACTAGTTTCTGGTGTTTGTAGGTAGTGTTAGTAGTCTACCAAGTGGCACCCGGTACAGGTGGGCTTGGGACATACTAGGCACAGTGGCACGGTGTACCAAGCGTACATCCACCCGTCGAGGTGGGCTTGGGAACCCTGCACACATCGTTTGGGGGCCGTGAGCGACACCCCGGTCGGATCTCCTTGCGGATGGAACCCGAATAAGCAATAAACCTAGACTAGAGACTTGTTCGGTTAGTCAGGTCGTGGCCGACTCCCTCGCCCGGCTTCCGCTTGAAGGTTGCCGAGGTACATGACGTGTACAGGGCGGTAAGTGGCGAGAGCGTGTGTGAAGAAGTACACCCCTGCAGGGTTAACATCATCTATTCGAATACCCGGATTTCTCGGATATGGAAACTTGGACCCCTTGCATAGTTCATAGACAAGTGAAAGTGGATACTCTAAAATACGCAAGATAAGCGTGAGTGCTATGGATGGCGTTCTCGTAGGGAGACGGGAGCGGATCCATAGTGGTGTATTGATATGGTGAATATGTGGACTCGTGTGCGCCACCTCAAAAGAGTTACTTGCAGTCGTAGTTCAGGATAGCCACCGAGTCAAAGCTGGCTTGCTGCAGTTAAACCCCACCACCCCCTTTGTTGATAATGATGCATATGTAGATAGATCTGATGTAAGTCTTGCTGGGTACATTTGTACTCACGTTGCTTAATTTATGTTTTTGCAGAGAGACTTCAGTCTCACTAGTAGTTCCACGTGGACTTCGACGTTTAGCTTGTTACCTCAGCTACGATCTTGTGCCCTCGGCAGGATCTGGTAGATAGTCGGGCTTCTTAGCCTTTTTCATTTATAGATGTCTGTACTCAGACATGATAGCTTCCGCTTGTGCTTTGACTTGTATGCTCTGAGTGTTGGGTCATGAGACCCATGATTGTAATATCTCGCTCCTCGGAGCCTATTGAATAAAACTACTTGAGTCGTAGAGTCATTTTGTGATGCCATGTTGTATTGCACATATCGAGCATATTGTGTGTATGTTATTGAAATGCTTGGTATGTGTGGGATCTGACTATCTAGTTGTTTATCTTTAGTAGCCTCTCTTACCGGGAAATGTCTCCTAGTGTTTCCACCGAGCCATGGTAGCTTGCTACTGCTCCGGAACACTTAGGCTGGCCGGCATGTGTCCTTCTTCGTTCCTGTGTCTGTCCCTTCGGGGAAATGTCACGCAATGAATACCGGAGTCCTGTTAGCCCGCTACAGCCCGGTTCACCGGAGTCCTGCTAGCCCAGTGCTACAGCCTGGATTCACTCGCTGATGACCGACACGTTCGATGCTGGGTCATGGATGCCTGTCCCTGTAAAGTTTGTGCCACTTTGGGTTTACGACTAGCCATGTCAGCCCGGGCTCCTTATCATATAGATGCTAGCGACACTGTCATATACGTGTGCCAAAAGGCGCAAACGGTCCCGGGTAAAGGTAAGGCGACACCCGTGGGAATACCGTGCGTGAGGCCGCAAAGTGATATGAGGTGTTACATGCTAGATCGATGTGGCATTGAGTCGGGGTCCTGACAGCGTTTGGTATTAGAGCTTGACTGCCTGTAGGATTACCAAGCCAAACTGGTCGAAGTTGAGTCTAGAAATTCTTTAGTTATATAAGGGAATTGATTGTGGGATGGAATGTAAGGCTCCTTTTACTCCTTATACCTTATGCCCTTCTGATCTGAGTCATCCTCTTCTCTTCTACGGGGACTAAGAGCTAGGCTTTCTTTTCTTTCTATCAGGATCACGTGTTATTAATCCGTAGACTTATAGATTGTTGGATTTAAGTCTCAGTTCAGTTCCTACTATTTCTGTATGTTAACTGTTGATCTCCAAACCTTGATATTGTGCTTCTGAGTGGTTATGCCACCCTTTTGTGAATGTCTCAAATCTTTTCTGAGCATTTACAGCCGTTATGCTGTCCGAGTCATCCCAGGTTTCTAAATATTCTGATGCGTTTGCAAAATCCTTTCCCTCTGGTTTCGATGTTCCTTTGGGCCAGATTAACGACACTAATCGGTGAGTTGAGGTACTCTGTTGCCTTGACATATATGTTGGAGATATTATTATGACCCTAGGTGTCTTAGGGGATCATCTAGTAATCTAGCCATGATTTGTGTCCCAGTGTGATGATTCTGGCCATCATTTTCGTAAGCATTCCGTGATGCTACTAAGTAGTAGGTATTCTATTCCTGGGTTTTTGAACCCGAGATTCACCCTACTTACTTCATGTTGATAGTATTTGCTAGTCCCTTTAGGATATTAGTAACCTTTGCGATAGTCCTCGAGGTTCGTGGTACATCCTTCTTCCAACTACCATGAACCATTCTTGGCAGGAGTTCTTCTGAACCAAAAGATGACAACAAGAGTGCTCTCGATGAGTTCTCCATGCTATATTGTGACTCTGCCAGCTCAACCTTTCTGCATGGGTTATTCGGAAGAATTATGTTGAACTTGGTTCAACATACTAATCTATGCATCCACAACTCAGAAAGTTATATGTTCCTTTGAGTTGTCCCTCTTTAATTGTCTTCTGACCCTCGTCTATCAATTGATAGTCAAGATTATGTGTGCATTCGTTTATCGATGCCTATTACTCTTGTGGTCCGTCAAGCCATTCTGTCCTGAATGACTTGGAGAAACAAACTCCAGTACCTCATCCATATCTAGGATTGGGTCAAAGCAGTTGTATTCCGCAGATCAAATGCCAATCCAGCTTTTGGTTCTGTTCTACCTTGGAGTATTACCCCCTTTATGTCAGAATTGTCATGAGAACTGCAACAACTCTCATGAATTTTGACGTAGTGATACTTCTTGCCATCATAGTTCATTCCTCGGTTCCTGTGTTATTGTAACCGGAATGCCGACAAATGAATCATGGCGTGTGAAATCAATACTGCTAGCAACTCTGTTGCCCGGTAATTAAATGGACGATAATTTCATTCTTAGCGTGTTGGTTCTTGAATCATCATTCTAAGACTGATCGTGCTATCTAGTCCTTATTTCCGGTGCACCCTTCGATCAATGAGTTAGGATTTTGGCAATCCCTCGCTCTTCTGATCATATTGTCTTGCCCTCAAAAGCGAGATTGTTCTCGAGCTTAGTAACATACCGGTGGTTCGTGATTTTCCGAATATCTTCTCGGAAGTATTACTAGGTTGTCCCTTGACTGTTATGATGAGCTCGTGATCAAGTTGGTTTCTTGTAAACCACCCTTTCTCCAAGAATCCATGTTGGATACCCCTGATGCTAGTTGGTTAAGCCGAACAACAACTTGGAGAGTTGGAAGATAAAAGCTTGTCCGACTTAGTTCATGTTAAGGGATATTTTGTGTGTGTGTGTGTGTGTGTGTTGAAGAAAGATGATATCTCTATTGGTTGATCCTCGTGATCAATTGTTGGATCTATTATCTTACCCAAACCTTTGATTTGAGTATGGGCTATCGTCAAATCAAATCAGAACCAGCGATATTCGTAATGATGTCTTACTCGTGGTTGTTCCTCGAGCATACACCATTATATCTTCCAGGCCTGACCAATGCTATCACCTTGTTCACATAATTGTGGAATTCCACTAATATGGAAACCTGGATGAATTGTTGTTGAGCCCATTGACAACATCCTTATCTCCTCCATGATTTTGTTGAACATTAAGCTAGTGTTGGAAACTTGTGTAAGCATTATCTTCATGACTCGTGCGTGAAGCATATCTTTGGACAAAAGAAGTGAGTCCCTCTAATTCATGTGCACTTGATGCAAGTTGCCGCCATGAATTTGAGAAGGCTTGTTTTACCTCCTTTGGAATCATCCCAAGTCAGTCATGCACGTGCGAAGAATTCTGTGGTCTGTTAGACTGATCATCTTCATTCCATATGTATATCCTAGCACACCAAGCCACTAATTGAGTTGTTCAAAGATAAAGGAGTCTGTCCAAGGTGAACTCTTTGGACTTCCACGCGTGGAGACTTCGATGTCATTAATAATGGTTCCCCACCTGAACTCGGTAGTGTTTTATTGTAAGACTACCATGTGCTCATGTTTGTCTGAGGTAGCGTGTTCACACATGTGTAGCAAAACCAGCTCATGTGTTGGAGCTTGCTATCGTAGTTCATTTCCCGAGAATCTCGCAACGTCATTTCGTCGATTTGTGTTGCAAACTTTCGTTTTTCTTCCTAGACTCGATGAGTCTGGAATATCCTGACACCAACCAGATCTGAATCTCAGGCAGATATGATGGTTGGAACATTTCCTCAAGAACTATAATATTGGTCCCTCAGAAACCGGTAAAGTGGATGTCATGCCCAACACACCCAGCCGGAAGACCTATTACCGTAGTATCTTGATTGAGAAAGTTGGCCACCTCCCCATAAGGACTTCGTAGGATTTACTCCCTAGCTGTTCCTTATGGATTTCTGTGTTCCGAAGTCCGACCTTTTTACTTGATGTTCTAGATACCAGACCATTTCCATGAATGGGTTACACTAGCACATCAAGGAGAACATTAGAAGCGGAGTGCTAAATGTCTCTCGGTCGATCATCCAGATTTCGTTCCCTTGGCCTCGCTAAGGTGAAATCTTAGAAAGTGTTATCTTCCTTTGCATCTGCATCTTCCACCGGCATTCATCATGGTAGTAAGTTGTGTTGCCAGGAGCCTTGACACGGATATTGGTAAAACCTTGATGATTATGGAAATACTCAAGTTCTTGAGAGCACGCACAAGCGCTACGTATTATCATCGGCACTAACTGGGTTTGCTCTCAGCTTCCTCGGTTATGCTATGACCTTTTCAAACAGTGAATTCACTCTCTATTGTTGGGTTCTTCCCCAGTTACCAGAATCATTCCCAGCATTTGCATTTTGTTCCCAGCTTGCACCACCAATGTGCCATTCTACCATGGGTCTCTTCCATTTCCGGAGGTAAGCAAATTCATCCATTACGTTGTCTTCAACAAGGTAATCCACATCATCCAAGTCCGACTATCCCATTCTACCGACCCCCTCCAAACGATCGCTCGAGAATTGCCTTAGGCTGGTTTAAAGAGTTTCAATGATCTCTGAATCAAAGGTAATTCTTTTTGCCACTTAAGGGGATATTTCCACAAGTCACCTTCACTAAGGTGCCCCATTATGGTATCGTGGCAACTCAACTCCTCGCTACGTTAACAATCGTTTACCACCTTCCTAAGTGTGGAATTATTGTCCACCTAGTGAACCTTCGTATCCATTTCTTTCCACCCCTCTTGATGTGTATCTCGTGTCTCAACCCGAGAGATGGTTCTATGTCTCATTCCGTGAGTTGTTCGACCTTCGAGAAGATCAATTCTTCTAGAGTTTTCTTTTCCTCTTCTCGTCATGTTAGCTGGAGTTCTCAGAGGAAGACGTCGAGACAATGATGGTGATCAAATCAACACTCTTATGGAATGCCCCCTGGATCGTGAAGATTATACTAGTTTGTGTTTCCCCTTCGTCTTACCCTACACTTGAATCTTGGGTCGAGATTCTTGTTTAGTGGGGGTGAGTTGTCACATCCCTAGCTTCTGGTAATGCTCTAGGCTAGCTTCATGTGTGCATCATGTCTATATTCCGAAAGTTGAAATGAGGAAATTGAAAGCCTCAGAAATCATTTTAATAAAGGGCAAGAAACCCTAAAATTGCAATCAGTAATCCCAAATGCCCTAGAAATAGCTCTGACAATTTTGGCAAGAGTTATAAATCAAACAAAAATTTTGGGACATTTCTAAGGAATTATTTGGGCTCTGATTTTAAATCAATATTTTATTTGAATTTGGAGTTATATTCATAATATATAATGAATATATTTTCAAATGCCCTGAGATATTTTATGTTTATGAGGAGGAGACCTTAAGTGACATAAAATTATCCAGGGGAGTTTTGGCACTGTTTTCAAATTTGTTTGAATTTGAATTCAGTGGCAATTAAATAGAAAACAAACTGCAGAAAATAGAAAAGAGAAGGAAAGAGCAGAGGGACTACCTGACGCTCACCTGGCAGCCCAGCCGGCCCAGCTCTTCCAGCGGCCCAGCCCACCGCCGCTTTTTCCCCTGTCGTCTTCCTCCCCTCGCACCGAAGCAGCTCGGTGGCGAGCGCCGACGCCGCCCCGGCCACCTCCTGCTTCCCCGGCCCTCCTAGCAATGCCACGACGACACCCCGTGTCCCCTCTCTCTTTTCCCTCACCCGCTGCATCCCCTCTCCCTCCTCTGTCTCTCTCCCTCGCTCATCCCCGGACGCACCCGAGACCGCCGACGAGCACCACCGGAGCCACCAGCATCCCCACGCCCAGCCAGTTAGGCCACGAGCACCGCCTTGGATCCGGGAAGCTCTACCACGACGCACGCGACGCCGGGTGCCCTGAAGCCACGCCATCACCGCCATCTTCATCGCCACGGCCGGCGATCGCCGCCGTTCGATTCGCAGCACCGAAGACGCCCCCGAGATCGCTGACCATCTCATCGCTCTCCCTGTGAGCTCCTGCTGCCTCCTCTTTGCTTGCCCCCTCTGTTCCCGTCCCCTAGCTCCATCTTCCGGCCACGGCCGAGCTTGCCGCCGCCGTGCCATGTCGTTGCCGTGGCCACAGTCGCCCCCGCCCATTTTTGAGCGTGTCTCCGTGCTCACCGAGCTCCCAGGAGCCGAAAGCGTCCAGCACCGGCCCCTGCCGTGCACCGTAGCTCCTTCTCCCCTCCCAGCCGAACTCCGGTCGCCGCCAAAGCTCGTCGCCGGCGAGATTCCGGCTGCCCTGTGACCACCCGTCTGGTCCATTAGATGCGCGAGTGCAAGAGCTCCTCCCCGGTGCGCTCAGCGCGCCAAACCATCGCCCCTAGCTCAAATCCGAGCCGCGCTGCCGTGCGGAATGGTCGCCGCCGGCGATACTCCGGCGACTGCCGACGTGGCACGCTTAATTAGTGTTAATGATCCAACTAATTAACCCCTAGAGCCACTGACAGTGGGCCCCACATAATTAGGTTACCGGCTAACCAAAATAGTTAGATTAATCAATAAAATGTGTGGACCCACGCGTCAGCATTGACCCGCTGACGTGGCCGTTGACCTGGTCCCACCCGTCAGCCACACGAACCAACACTGTGTCACTGACCAGTGGACCCCACTGGTCAGGTTTGACCTGGGACGCCCAGTTGACTCTGCTGACGTCACAGTGACGTGGTGTTGACGCAATAAGTCATTTTCTGGATTTAATTTAATTCAGGAAATTGCAGAAAATACCCTAAACTTCTAAAATTCATAGAAATTCAACCGTAACTCCAAATTAAATAATTTATATATGAAAAATTATCATAAAAATCCAATCTATCCATCTGTACCATTTTCATGCATGTTAGAACAACTTATAGCTGCTGTTTAGCACAAATCAATTAAATGGCATTTGAATAATCACATATGGAGTTTGAATTTGAATCTTGTATTCAAACCAACTTCATTTAATCTGTTGCTAGTTGCATTAGCTCAAAACACATTCATATTGCCATGTCATGAGCATGCATCATATTGTGCATTGCATTGATTGTATTTCTTCTTTGTTGCCGGTATCTGTTCCCTCCCGGTAGACGATGTTTCGACGTTGTGATCGTTGACACTGATGAAGACTCAATGCTATCTTCAGAAGTGCCAGGTAAGCAAAACCCCCTTGTTCATTCCGATAAAATCCCTCTCTCTCGCTCCTGCTCTCTATTACTGCATTAGGACAACAACGATTCAACTGTTACTTGCTGCGGTAGCTGAACCCCTTTATCCTTTGCATGACCTGTCATTGCCACAGTAAATAGATGAAACCCACTAGCATGAGTAGGAGTTGTATGAGCCCTGTTGTGCCTACTCATTCATGTTTGTTTGTCATGCCTGCTATTGCTTAGAGTTGAGTCAGGTCTGATTCATCGGGGATGAATCAGAGGCGTGTGAACATGTCCTACTGTGTGTGAGCTAAGTGTGTGAACACGATTTGGTAAAGGTAGCGGTGAGAGGCCATGTAGGAGTACATGGTGGGTTGTCTCATTGCAGCCGTCCTCAGGAACTGAGTTCTGTGTTTGTGATCCATGAACAGCTACTACCACACATTGGGATCCTTAATTGACTCTCTCGACTTATTAATCAACATGATCTCTGTCCAGGAGTTGCAACTAGTTTCTGGTGTTTGTAGGTAGTGTTAGTAGTCTACCAAGTGGCACCCGGTACAGGTGGGCTTGGGACAGACTAGGCACAGTGGCACGGTGTACCAAGCGTACATCCACCCATCGAGGTGGGCTTGGGAACCCTGCACACATCGTTTGGGGCCGTGAGCGACACCCCGGCCGGATCTCCTTGCGGATGGAACCCGAATAGGTGATAAACCTGGACTAGAGACTTGTTCGGTTAGTCAGGTCGTGGCCGACTCCCACGCCCGGTTTCCACTTGAAGGTTGCCGAGGTACATGACGTGTATAGGGCAGTAAGTGGCGAGAGCGTGTGTGAAGAAGTACACCCCTGCAGGGTTAACATCATCTATTCGAATAGCCGGATTCCTCGGATATGGAAACTTGGACCCCTTGCATAGTTCATAGACAAGTGAAAGTGGGTACTCTAAAATACGCAAGATAAGCGTGAGTGCTATGGATGGCGTTCTCGTAGGGAGACGGGAGCGGTTCCATAGTGGTGTATTGGTTGGTGAATATGTGGACTCGTGTGCGCCACCTCAAAAGAGTTACTTGCAGTCGTAGTTCAGGATAGCCACCGAGTCAAAGCTGGCTTGCTGCAGTTAAACCCCACCACCCCCTTTGTTGATAATGATGCATATGTAGATAGATCTGATGTAAGTCTTGCTGGGTACATTTTTACTCACGTTGCTTAATTTATGTTTTTGCAGAGAGACTTCAGTCTCACTAGTAGTTCCACGTGGACTTCGACGTTTAGCTTGTTACCTCAGCTACGATCTTGTGCCCTCGGCAGGATCTGGTAGATAGTCAGGCTTCTTAGCCTTTTTCATTTATAGATGTCTGTACTCAGACATGATAGCTTCCGCTTGTGCTTTGACTTGTATGCTCTGAGTGTTGGGTCATGAGACCGATGATTGTAATATCTCGCTCCTCGGAGCCTATTGAATAAAAACTACTGAGTCGTAGAGTCATTTTGTGATGCCATGTTGTATTGCACATATCGAGCATATTGTGTGTATGTTATTGAAATGCTTGGTATGTGTGGGATCTGACTATCTAGTTGTTTATCTTTAGTAGCCTCTCTTACCGGGAAATGTCTCCTAGTGTTTGCACCGAGCCATGGTAGCTTGCTACTGCTCTGGAACACTTAGGCTGGCCGGCATGTGTCCTTCTTCGTTCTTGTGTCTGTCCCTTCGGGGAAATGTCACGCGGTGAATACCGGAGTCCTGTTAGCCCGCTACAGCCCAGTTCACCGGAGTCCTGCTAGCCCAGTGCTACAGCCTGGATTCACTCGCTGATGACCGACACGTTCGATGCTGGGTCATGGATGCCTGTCCCTGTAAGTTTGTGCCACTTTGGGTTTACGACTAGCCATGTTAGCCCGGGATCCTTATCATATAGATGCTAGCGACACTGTCATATACGTGTGCCAAAAGGCGCAAACGGTCCCGGGTAAAGGTAAGGCGACACCCGTGGGAATACCGTGCGTGAGGCCGCAAAGTGTTATGAGGTGTTACATGCTAGATCGATGTGGCATTGAGTCGGGGTCCTGACATAATGTAATGCGAGGGAGATGAGTTTGTGATGGGTACTTGGTATGTATTGACTTGAGTGAAGACCTCCCCGGCAATGGCGCCAGAAATCCTTCTTGCTACGTCTTGAGCTTGCGTTGGTTTTCCTTGAAGAGGAAAGGGTGATGCAACAATAGTAGCGTAAGTATTTCCCTCAGTTTTTGAGAACCAAGGTATCAATCCAATAGGAAGCTCCTCAAAAGTCCCACGCACCTACACAAACAAACAAGAACTCGCAACCAACGCAATAAAGGGGTTGTCAATCCCTTCAAGGCCACTTGCGAAAGTGAGATCTGATAGAGATAAAATGATAAGATAAATATATTTTTGGTATTTTATGATATAGATAGGAAAAGTAAAGATCCAAATAAAAGTAGATTGAAAGCTTATAGGATAAAAGATAGACCCGGGGGCCATAAGTTTCACTAGTGGCTTCTCTGAAGATAGCATAAGTATTAAGGTGGGTGAACAAATTACTATCGAGCAACTGATAGAAAAGTGAATAATTATGAGATTATCTAGGCATGATCATGTATATAGGCATGACGTCCGTGACAAGTAGACCGACTCCTGCCTGCATCTACTACTGTTAGTCCACACATCAACCGCTATCCAGCATGCATCTAGAGTATTAAGTTCATAAAGAACAGAGTAACACATTAAGAAAGATGACATGATGTAGAGGGATCAACTCATGTAATATGATATAAACCCCATCTTTTTATCCTCAATGGCAACAATACAATACGTGCCTTGTTGCCCCTGCTGTCACTGGGAAAGGACACCGCAAGATTGAACCCAAAGCTAAACACTTCTCCCATTGCAAGAAAGATCTATCTAGTAGGCCAAACCAAACTGATAATTTGAAGAGACTTGCAAAGATAACTTAATCACACATAAAAGAATTCAGAGGAGATTCAAATATTTGTCATATATAAACTTGATCATAAACCCAAAATTCATCGGATCTCGACAATCACACTGCAAAAAGAGTTACATCGAGTAGATCTCCAAGAAGATCGATGAGAACATGGTATTGAGATTCAAAGAGAGAGAAGAAGCCATCTAGCCAATAACTATGGATCCGAAGGTCTGTGGTAAACTACTCATAACTCATCGGAGAGGCCATGGAGATGATGTAAAGGTCCTCCATGATCGATTCCCCCTCTGGCGGAGCACCGACAAATTCTCCAAGATGTGATCTCGCAGATACAGAAGGTTATGGGGGTGGAAATAGTTTTTCGTGGTCGCTTCTGATGTTTTCGGGGTACATGGGTATATATAGGAGGAAAAAGTAGGTCGGTGGACGCCCGAGGGGCCCATAAGACAGGGGGCGCGCCCAGTAGGGGGGCGCGCCCTCCACCCTCGTGACCGCCTCCTTCGTTTCTTGACTTCCACTCCAAGTCCTCTGGATCACGTTTGTTCCAAAAATATCGCTCCCGTAGGTTTCAGTCTGTTTGGACTCCGTTTGATATTCCTTTTCTTCAAAACATTGAAATAGGCAAAAAAAACAGCAATACAGGCTGGGCCTCCGGTTAGTAGGTTAGTCCCAAAAATGATATAAAAGTGTAAAGTAAAGCCCATAAACATCCAAAACGGGTAATATAATAGCATGGAATAATCTAAAAATTATAGATACATTGGAGATGTATTAGCGGCAATGAGGGCTTCTGCTCGACAATGCGTCCCTCCTTCCTCGGAGCCCCCGGCGGCGGAGCCTGCCGCGAGGGGGGAGGAAGGGGACGGGGCTGAGGTCGTCGCGGTGCTCGGGGAGGAGGCAGATGGGGCGGCGTACCCGCTGCGCTTCCGCCAGTGGCCCCTCCTTGGGGACCAACCCTATGAGTTATTCATCAGGCTGCATAAGCCTGTTTGAAGTCGCCTCCGGCTTCCGACTCCTTTCCCTCGGGTGATGGAGGAGGAGGCCCTGCGGGCCTTGGGGCTTCATATGAGGGACTGCAGGAACGACATCATGTGGGTTGACGTCGACTTTCCCCGCCCTCACGTCATGTACCTTCGTCAGGGGTAGAAGACCTTCGCACGTGCCCACAGGTTGGCAGAGGGGCACATTCTCTATTTTAAGTGAATGGAGAGCGGCCCGCTTTCCGTCAAGGTCTTCGAGAACTTCGGAATTCCTCTAGGGTGCTGCGTGGAGAGGTCCATTAACGACGAAAGCTCCTCCTCGAGCGATAGTGGTGAGGAGGACAGCGCTAGTGGCGATGACGGCAGTGGGCCGGGGGATGAGGACTCCAACTTCGACTGACCGCCAATGGCCGCACCATCATCTGGCCCGCTCCCTCCCCGGTAACATGCCTTGCTGGGGTCCTCGTCCTGCTGTCCCTGGCAACGGTGTCGGTGGGCTTCCTCGTCAAGCTCTCCATCGCCTAGTTCCCAATGCCCGTCACCTTGTGCGGCCCGCCATGCCTGGAGAGGAATGGGGCAAGAACGGGGATTACGGGACACTTATCTTTTTCTCAATTTGTAGGCACTTGCCAAATTTTAACTTTCTAGGAAATGTACTCTACCGAGCCCATGTTTATGTTCTGTAATATCTGTACACGCATTAGCATATCAATGAAAAAGATGAGCTTTTGTCGGGAACTCATGCACGTGTATGTTTGTGCAGAGGCAAAATGCCCCATTAATGAAAAATAAATGAGTCTCCCCATCAAGCTACCTTGCCGGTGCTCCTTTGCCTACCGGAGAATCACATCTGCCGGGTTACAAGCGCAGGGTCCAGCTCCCTTCCAAACTCTTCTTTTGCCCATGGTTACTGCAATTACACCGACCGAAGCAGCGTTCGAGTCGGGGATGGTAGCACCCAAGCCTAGATAGAGTGGCGAGGTTTTCTAATGCACAAGTCACAAATTACGACCATGAATGGACAGGGGAGGAACTTTATCTGATTATGTTGTTGATGGAGACGCCATGCCAAACAGTCTTCTCAATCTCTTGCCAGGGTGTTGTTACTACGGATGGAGGGAAGAGAGGACAGGGGCATGGAATCTTGGCGGTTTCCCAACACCTGTTGGAATCTAAGGTAGCACAATATCCTGGACAAGTACACGTGCATACATATAAATGAACATGGAAACTAGCAGGAAACTGTACAAGCTAAAAACTATCTCGGTGCATGCAGGGTCTATGCCTGGCTCTATACATAGGGTTATATGCCTTGCCGGCAAGGCTAGTACAAAAGGGGGGGTTGCCGGAGCTCCCAGCAACCGCGCCCTATGGGTAAAACTTGCAAAGATGTTTGATGTTCCAGGAGTTACTCACTGGAATGCCATCTTCGGTCTCTAGGTGGACTGCGCCGGGCCTGGTGACTCGTATTACCCGATAGGGGTCTTTCCACTTCGGCGTCAACTTGTTGGAATTCTTGGCGGACTAAATGCACCGAAGAACAAGGTCGCCTTCCTCAAGGCTTCGGGCATGAACCTTGCGGCTATGGTAGCGGCGCAAGAAGTGCTGGTAGCAAGCGGCTCGCACAGCAGCTCGAAGACAATCTTCCTCAAGGAGAGTCGCATCATCTTGGTGCAACAGCTCTTGCTCAAGATCATCATAAGCGAGCACTCGAGGTAACCCGTATATGAGTTCAATGGGGAGAATTTCTTCTGCCCCGTAGACCAGGGCAAAGGGTGTCTGGCCAGTGGCTCGATTTGGTGTCGTTCTGATTGACCAAAGAACCGTTGGCAACTCATCAATCCAGCGCCTTCCACACTTGCGCAGCTTGTCAAAAGTCCTTGTTTTGAGGCCTCACAACACTTCAGCATTTGCCCTTTTTGCTTGGCCATTGCTTCTTGGATGAGCAATAGAAGCAAAACATACCTTGCTGCCATGGTCCTGGATATACTGCATGAAGGTGTGGCTTGTGAACTGTGTGCCATTGTTGGTGATGACTCTGTTTGGCACACCAAAACGGCAGACGAGTCCCTTAAAGAACTTGAGGGTTGATTGTGCTGTCACCTTCCTCATTGGCTCCACTTCCGGCCACTTTGTGAACTTGTCAATCGCGACGTACAAGTACTCAAAGCCCCCGACAGCGCGGGAAAGGGGCCCAGTATGTCGAGTCCCCAGACTGAAAAAGGCCAGGAGAGAGGGATTGTTTGACGGGCTGGAGCTGGTTGATGAGGCATCTTCGAATGAAACTGGCACGCTTCACACTTGGTTACTAGTGCGGTTGCATCTTGGAGGGCGGTGGGCCAGAAGAAACCTTGGAAGAACGCTTTGCCGGCAAGGGCTCTCGACCCTATGTGGGAGCCACATATGCCTCTGTGTATCTCTGCCAACAACTCCAGTCCATCCTCCTGAGGAATACACTTCAGTTTCATGCCGTTCGACCTTCTTCTATAAAGGGCATCATCCACAAACTGGTACATACTGGACCGACGGGCTACTTTTTCTGCTTCTTCCTGCTCCTCCGGGAGCTCTCCCATTTGGAGGAAACGAACCATACGTTGTGCCCATGCCAGAGCCTGGGGCTCGACGGCAAGGATTAAGGCATGTCTTCCACTGCAGGGGCAGCCGCCTCGACGGCAAGGGCCTGGGGTCCCGTCGGAAGCTGCTGCCCCTCGGCAAGCTTGGGGTACCCGGCAACTTCCTTGTCGACGGTTGATACGTCCATTTTGCATCATGCTTTTATATCAATATTTATTGCATTATGGGCTGTTATTACACATTATATCTCAATACTTATGGCTATTCTCTCTTATTTTACAAGGTTTACCATGTAAAGGGGGAATGCCGGCAGCTGGAATTCTCTCTGGAAAAGGAGCAAACGTTGGAAACCTATTCTGCATAGCTCCAAAAGTCCTGAAACTCCACGAAACAACCTTTTGGAATTAATAAGAATTTCTGAGCGAAATAAATATGCCAGGGGGCCCACACCCTATCCAGGAGACAGGGGGCGCGCCCCTATCTCCTGGGCCCCCTGGTGGGCCTCCGGCGTCCATCTTCTGCTATATCATCGCTTTTACCCTGAAAAAAATCGGGGGCAAGCTTACGGGACGAAACTCCACCGCCACGAGGCGGAACCTTGGCGGAATCAATCTAGGGCTCCGGTGAAGCTGTTCTGTCGGGGACACTTCCCTCCGGGAGGGGGAAATCATCACCAACATCATCACCAATGATCCTCTTATCGGGAGGGGGTTAATCTCCATCAACATCTTCACCAGCACCATCTCCTCTAAAAACCCTAGTTCATCTCTTGTATCCAACCTTGTACCAAAACCACAAATTGGTACCTGTGGGATGCTAGTAGTGTTGATTACTCCTTGTAGTTGATGGTAATTGGTTTACTTGGTGGAAGATCATATTTCAGATCCTTTGTGCATATTATTACTCCTCTGCTTATGAACATGAATATGCTTTGTGAGTAGTTACGTTTGTTCTTGACGACATGTGTGAAGTCTTACTATTAGTGGTCATGTGAATTTGGTGTTCGTTCAATATTTTGATGAGATGTATGTTGTCTGTTCCTCTAGTGGTGTTACGTGAACATCGACTATATGACACTTAACCATTATTTGGGCCTAGAGGAAGGCATGGGGAAGTAATAAGTAGATGATGGGTTGCTAGAGTGACAGAAGCTTAAACCATAGTTTATGCGTTGCTTCGTTAGGGGCTGTTATGGATCCATATGTTTAATGTTGTGGTTAGGTTTACCTTAATACTTCTTTTGTACTTGCGGACGCTTGGAATAGGGGTTAATCATAAGTGGGATGCTTGTCCAAGTAAGGGCAGTACCCAAGTACCGGTCCACCCACGTATCAAATTATCAAAGTACCGAGCGCGAATCATATGAACGTGATGAAAACTAGCTTGATAATAATTCCCATGTGTCCTCGGGAGCTCCTTTCTCATTATTAGAAATTGTCCAGGCTTATCCTTTGCAACATAAAGGATTGGGCCACCTTGCTGCACTTTATTTACTTTATTTATTTGTTACTCGTTACCATTTATCTTATCACAAAACTATCTATCACCTACAATTTCAGTGCTTGCAGAGAAAACCTTACTGAAAACCGCTTATCATTTCCTTCTGCTCCTCGTTTTGTTCGACACTCTTACTTATCGAAAGGACTACGATTGATCCCCTACACTTGTGGGTCACCAAGTTTCTTTTCTGGCGCCGTTGCCGGGGAGTGTAGTGCTTTTGGTGAGTCGAACTTGGTAAGGAAACATTTATATAGTGTGCTGAAATTTTCTGTTACTTGTCACTATGGAAACTAATCCTTTGAGGGGCTTGTTCGGGGTATCTTCACCCCAACTAGAAGAGCAAAGAGTTGCTCCTCAACCTACTGAACTTTATGAAAATATTTACTTTGAGATTCCTTCGGTATGATAGAGAAACGGCCAGCTAATACATTTGCAGGAGATGGAACATTGCATCCCGATTTACACCTTATCTTTGTGGATGAAGTTTGTGGATTATTTAAGCTTGCAGGTATTCCCGATGATGTTGTCAAAAGGAAGGTCTTCCCTTTATCTTTGAAGGGAGATGCATTGACATGGTATAGGCTATGTGATGATACGAGATCTTGGAATTATAAGCGATTGAAGTTGGAATTTCACCAGAAGTTCTATCCTATGCATCTTGTTCATCGTGATCATAATTACATATATAATTTCTGGCCTCGCGAAGGAGAAAGCATCGCTCAAGCTTGGGGGAGGCTTAAGTCAATGTTATATTCATGCCCCAATCATGAGCTCTCTCGGGAAATGATTATTCAAAACTTTTATGCTCGGCTTTCTCTTGGTAATCGCAACCTGCTCGATACTTCCTGTGCTGGTTGTTATATGCTGAAGACTATTGATTTCAAATGGGACTGTTTGGAAAGAATTAAACGCAACTCTGAAGATTGGGGTTCCGATGATGGTAAGGAGTCAGGTATGCCACCTAAGTTCAATTGTGTTAAATCTTTTATGGATACCGATGCTTTTCGTGGATTTAGCGCTAAATATGGACTTGACTCTGAGATAGTAGCTATCTTCTGTGAATCTTTTGCTACTCACGTTGATCTCCCTAAAGAGAAGTGGTTTAAATATAATCCTCCTATTGAAGTGAAAGTAGTTGCACCTATTACAGTCGAAGAAAAGACTATTACCTATAGTGATCCTATTGTTCCTACTGCTTATGTTGAAAAACCTCCTTTTCCTGTTAGGATAAAGGATCATGCTAAAGCTTCGACTGTTGTTCGTAAGAGTAATACTAGGACTTATACACCTCCTGAGCAAATTAATGTTGAACCTAGTATTGCTATGGTTAAAGATCTCTTGGATGAGGATTTAGATGGGCATGTTATTTCTTTCTGTGGTGAGACTGCCAATATTGCTAGACCTAATACTAAGACACATAGACCTATCGTAGGCATGCCTGTTATTTCTATTAAAATAGGAGATCATTGTTATCATGGCTTATGTGATATGGGTGCTAGTGCTAGTGCAATACCTTATACTTTATATCAAGAAATTATGCATGACATTGCACCCGTTGAATTAGAAGACATTGATGTTACTATCAAGCTTGCTAATAGGGATACCATTAAACCCTTTCAGATTGTTAGAGATGTTGAAGTTTTGTGTGGGAAGGTTAAATACCCTGCTGATTTTCTTGTTCTTGGTTCCCCACAAGATGATTTCTGTCCCATTATTTTTGGTAGACCCTTCTTGAATACAACTAGTGCTAAGATTAATTGTGAAAAGAATATTGTCACTGTTGGCATAGATGGTATGTCTCATGAGTTTAATTTTGCTAAGTTTAGTAGACAACTGCGTGATAGGGAACCACCTAGCAAGGATGACATTATTGGTCTTGCTTCCATTGCTGTTCCTCCAACTGATCCGTTAGAACAATATTTGCTAGATCATGAAAACGATATGTTTATGAAGGAAAGGGAGGAAATAGATGAAGTGTTCCTTAAACAGGAACCTATGCTAAAACATAACCTTCCCGTTGAAATTCTTGGGGATCCCCCTCCACCCAAGGGTGATCCCGTGTTTGAACTCAAACCATTACCTGATAATCTTAAGTATGCTTATCTTGATGAAAAAGAAATATATCCTGTTATTATTAGTGCTAACCTTTCAGAGAAAGAAGAAGAAAGATTATTGAAAACTCTGAAGAAGCACCGAGCTGCTATTGGATATACTCTGGATGATCTTAAGGGCGTTATTCCCACATTATGCCAACACAAAATTACATTGGAGGACGATGCCAAACTAGTTAGAGATCCTTAAAGACGATTAAATCCCAAGATGAAAGAAGTGGAAAGAAAGGAGATACTAAAGCTCCTTGAGGCAGGTATTATTTATCCCGTCGGTGTCAAAACCGGCGGATCTCGGGTAGGGGGTCCCGAACTGTGCGTCTAGGCGGATGGTAACAGGAGACAAGGGACACGATGTTTTACCCAGGTTGGGGCCCTCTCGATGGAGGTAAAACCCTACGTCCTGCTTGATTAATATTGATGATGTGGGTATTACAAGAGTAGATCTACCACGAGATCAAGGAGGCCAAACCCTAGAAGCTAGCCTATGGTATGATTGTTGTTCGTCCTATGGACTAAAACCATCCGGTTTATATAGACACCGGAGAGGGCTAGGGTTACACAGAGTCGGTTACAATGGTAGGAGATCTACATATCCGTATCGCCAAGCTTGCCTTCCACGCCAAGGAAAGTCCCATCCAGACACGGGACAAAGTCTTCAATCTTGTATCTTCATAGTCTTGGAGTTCGGCCGATGATGATAGTTCGGCTATCCGGACACCCCCTAGTCCAAGACTCCCTCAGTAGCCCCTGAACCAGGCTTCAATGACGATGAGTCCGACGCGCATATTGTCTTTGGCATTGCAAGGTGGGTTCCTCTTCCGAATACATCATAGAAGATTGTGAACACCGGGATAGTGTCCGGCTCTGCAAAATAAATTCCACATACCACCGTAGAGAGAATAATATTTACACAAGTTCAATCTGCTGACGTATTTCGTGGCTTGACGTCACACCACAACCAAGCCTTTATTCGAATTGTTTTTGTTATACCACCTCAGCGCGTTTAGCGAAGCGGTTTCCTTGGCACGTCTTGTCGAAGCAGAGATCGTGTTCCCCTTATTCCGAGATTCCCATCAATACGGACGTAGGTAACCCAACCGCGCCATTGATTGCGGCGCTTGGGAGATAAGTGAGTTTTCCCAGGCCGGTGGGGACACATAGTTTCGTCCGCCCATATATAAGGGGATAAGGATCCACCTTTTTACCTACGCCTTCTTCCTCCTTTGCTTATCCATCTCCGCGTACTCGAGCTCCAGCGCCCAAGTCCGCACATCTCACCTCAACCTTCTCCAACTATGTCCGGAGCGGGAGGCAAGTGCATGGCCTCCTCCGTTACGGAGGGGCACAACAAGAAGCTGCGCAGCGCCGGATATCTGTCCAGCGACATCACGCACCGGCTCCCCGATGAGGGGCAGCTCATCCCCATCCCCGGGCCCTATGAGAGGGTGGTATTCCTTCCCCATTTCCTCCACGGACTTGGCTTCCCACTCCACCCCTTTGTACGGGGGCTCATGTTCTACTACAGCCTGGATTTCCATGATCTGGCCCCGAATTTCATGCTCAACATCTCGGCGTTTATCGTCGTGTGCGAGGCCTTCCTCTGCATCCAGCCCCACTTCGGCTTGTGGCTCAAGACCTTCAATGTCAAGCCGAAGGTTGTGAAGGGCAGCCAAGCGGAGTGCGGAGGCGCCATGGTGGGCAAGATGCCCAACGTTACTTGGCTCGAGGGCACCTTCGTGGAAACCATCAAGGTGTGGCAATCAGGGTGGTTCTACATCACCGAGCTGTGTGACCCTAAATGGGTAGCGGCCCCCGAATTCAGATCTGGCATCCCCATACGGCTCACCTCCTAGAAAGAGAGTGGCCTGACATGGGGCGATTCGGAGGAGCTGACCGGACTCCAAGCCTGCGTCCAAAAGCTAGTGAACAAGAAGCTCAAGCTTGTCAACGTAGTCCAGGTCATGCTCATCCGCCGGATTCTCTCGTGCCAACAACGAGACTTCAATATGTGGGAGTTCGATATGGCGCAGCACCAGACCTTGAACAGGCTCTTCGACACTACGTACGAAGAGGCCTGGAGGGTGCTGTTTAAGGGCGCCGAGGCTCCCGCTCCGCTACCAAAGATCGCGGATTCAGCTCGCAGTGTCAGGCTAGCGAGGTAAGCGATTTTACCCTTTACGGGACACTTGTTCTCCATAGTTTGACTCTATGCGGGATCTAAACTCCCTCTCCTTTGACAGGACTGGCTGAAGAAGGCCGAGCGGACTAACTGTCCGGCCCCTTTGCCAGAAGACCCAGCGGACGCCCGCTTAACGGGGCTGCTGGTTCCGGCACCCCACGTGGTGCCGGAAAAGAAGGCCAAGAAGAAGGCCATGGGCACTCGAAAGAGTTCCCGTCTTCAGGTGTCATCGGACTCATCGTCCGATGACTCCAAGGCGGACTCCTCCCACGAGGACGAGGAGGAGAAGAAAGAGGCCTCTTCCCCAGCGGGGGGAGGGAAGAAAAGGAAGGCCTCCCCAACGAGGGAGGCCGAAGGGTCCAAGACGGGAAGAACTCTTCCCCCGGACTGTTCCGCCAACGCCGGTGACGATGACGAGGATTGGCCTTCAAGGGCCAAGCCCCTGGCGAGATCGTAAGTATCCAGACTCCCGAACAACTTCATGATTTTTCTTTTCCCCACACGGTGTCTTTCTAATGCCGCATACAACCCTGTAGTCCGCCCAAGGACGATATTCCCGCTTCGTCAAGCGGGTCCTTGGGTACGTCGGATGTGGATAGTACTTCACTTCCGACCGCCTCCACCCCCCGTGACGCCGACGACGCCGAGGTGGGATTCCAGAGAGGGACCCACCCGGAGGAAGAGGCCCCGGAGGTGCCACAGGGCAACCTCCCGGACTTCGTACCGGACTCCGCACCGGAACCTGCAGTGGTTCCAGAGTCCGGCGGGCGGCCCCTTCGTAAGAAGGGCAAGACTGTGACGCCAGCGGCCTCGTCCAACCGGAGGCGCCAGATAACTTGCTGGAGGCGCTCAATGGTGCTTCCATCAAGGAGGAACACTGCACCATCATGAGTGGGGTTATTCAGAAGGTTCAGCTCGCCAAAAGCGGGCTAACCGAATCTTGCAGCAGCCTTCTAACAGGCTTTGAGGTTAGAATTTTAATATATGCAAAATAGTACCGCATAGACAGTAGCCCCTGATGCTCGGTTCAGTGTTCGGAAAGAAAAAACCGGATGGAGGATCTAGAAAGATATACGCAGGAGTCTTAAAAAATATGTTAATATGGGAATGCAGGCTGCGCTACTGACCTCTGCCGCACTGACTGCGAAGGTCAATGCTTTGAAGCAAAGCCTCGAGCGGTCCGAGAACGAGCTCGGCCGTGCCAAGAAGCAGCTCGAGGACAAGGAAGGTGAGTAACACCTTATTAAAGTTGTACCTTACAGAAAAGGATTTGGTTGCAAGAGGAATGACAAGGATAATGTGGGTACTGCAGGGGCCACGAAGGAGGTGGTGACCCTGAAGGAGGCGGTGTCCGCGGCCGAATGTGATGCGGCCGCGGAGCGTGCTGGGCGAGAGAAGCAGGAGGCGCGGGTGGCGGAGGTACAGCAAGAGCTCCAGGCTCTCATGGAAAAACATGAGAGTTTGGAGCGCGACTCGAAGACTGGAGAGTCCGAGCTTGCATCGGCTCTTGAGAGTGCCAAAGCCGCTAAGGCCGAAGCCCACAAGGCCCTCCAGGAAATCGAGGCGTTGAAGAAAATAGCGGCGGGTAAGGCATTTTTCATGCAAAGAAAGCATGTGAATGTGAATTACCTATTACTTACCCGAATTCGGAGCTCTCCAGGAGCGTTCGCAGATCTGCCCCGCAGCGTGTCCGATGCTGCCGCTTTCTATAGGGCCGAGGAGGGGAGCTCGACGGAGAAGGTCTTCTGGTCTCAGTATGCTGATGCCGGACATCCGGTGCCCCTTAGCGACCAGCTGAAGCAGCTGGTTGAGCTCCACAAGGTGGCCGAACAGGCCATGAAGGGCCTCATAGTTCGACTGTGGCCCAAGGAGGCCATGCCTAGGAGCTACTTCGGCCGGGTGCGGCGGCTGGTGGGTGCTTGTCCATGGGTTGAAGTCATCAAGCACTCCGCCTGTATTGAAGGTGCCCGTCGGGCCCTTGCCCGTGCTAAGGTGCACTGGGGCAAGATGGATGCTGAGAAGCTTGTGACAGAGGTGCCACCGCCGGGCAAGGAGTATCGCACACCCGAGATGTATTATAAGGGTGTCCTGAAGGGTGCCCGCATTATTGCGGGTGAGTGCTCCAAAGATGTAATGTTTGAGTAGACTCGCATTTTGTTATCCTGTGCGCTGAAAACTTTGTTCATATGCGCTAAGCAACGCTTGTTAATTTAAAATATTACCTTCTGTGCAGCCGTTTATCAAATCTGAGAGATGGCAAGTCGTCGGCTTCAGCCCCCATGCCACGAGTGCTGGGGTGTTCGGGATAAATTTGAGCACTCTTGTTCCCATTTTTGGGTCCATCTAGGGAGGCGCTCAACACAACGAACGAGGGAACTGGACTTATAATGCTTGAACACTCTCACTTAGCCATAGAACGAAGGCCAAATTCGGGGCGCTATCCACGCCTGGGCCGGACAAAGCCGGTTCCTCGCTCTAAGCGGCATAAGTCTTTAGGGACTCGAAAAAAACCCTCTCGAACAGCGACCGTCTCTCGCCTCATCATGACGGTCAGTTTTAGCTTTCTCCACTGAGGCGCTTGCCCAGCTCAACTGGGGCGCAATCGCAGTGGTTCTCCCAGTGCTACCTTAGCCGATACAACGGAACGTAAGGTACCAAAACATGGGAGCCGGGCAAACCCAACTATTAACCCAAGACATGATTCGGAGTCGATGCATATAATGCTATAAGTTCGGGGTGCCGCACTTGTGAAAGTGTTCGGACTTATCACACCATAATGTGGGGGACTTAAGCCCCTGGTGTATTTAGCCGTACCAAAGTGTACGGATGCAACATGTCATAAATGAACATATGTATAAGAAAGGAATGCAATTATAAGCAAAAAGGTGCTGCATTGTTTATTCAAGAAAATACTGCCATGAATGCAGAACGATACAAATAGTGCGGTAAGCAAGGGATGGGACTATTAAACATGTCCCCCTCCAGGGGTAGGCTGCGGAATGGTGTATAAAACAGATTTAATGCTCGTAATGGAGACCACCTGGATATTTGTCGTAGCCTTTCTCCTTCCCTGGCTGTTGCATCGTGAGTTCGGCAGGTCTACTGCCGGACAGGGCCTCTGATGAACGGAGTCTTGTGGGTAAGAAAAAAAGAAAAAGGGAAAAAAAGAATGACACACTTGGGAGCCCCTGGTGTGGTTAAGTCGCATTCTGGGCCTGTCGTGGTCGTGCCCCTCCCCCTATGCCCATGGTATCTCCAGAGCGTAATGATGTACGCGAAGGACCAGTCTTGCAATTTTGCAAGGGCTAGGGTTGGGGCCGCATTGCTACGCGTGCTCGGAACGTGCTAGGTGGTCTTGTTGTAGGTTACTCCGGGTGCGTTTAGCCGTGTCCGGTCGCTTAACGGCCGGACTCGAGAATTGCCTTAAGAGGCTGCACTGTACTTCTGCCGTGAGAGCCGCTGTATGTTCCTCCGTTCGGAGAGAGCGTTCAGTGTTTCCGTTGACCGTGATGACTCCTCGAGGGCCTGGCATCTTCAGCTTGAGGTATGCGTAGTGCGGCATCACGTTGAACTTTGCAAACGCGGTCCGTCCGAGCAGAGCATGATAGCCGCTGCAGAACGGAACTATGTCGAAGATTAACTCCTCGCTTCGGAAGTTATCCGGGGATCCGAAGACCACTTCCAGTGTAACTGAGCCTATACAATTGGCCTCTACACCTGGTATGACGCCTTTGAAGGTCGTCTTTGTGGGATTAATCCTTGAGGGGTCTACGCCCATCTTGCACACTGTATCCCGATAAAGCTGGTTCAGGCTGCTGCCGCCGTCCATCAGGACTCTGGTGAGGTGAAAACCGTCGACGATTGGGTCTAAAACCAATGCGGCGAATCCGCCATGGCGGATGCTAGTGGGGTGGTCCCTTCGATCAAAAGTGATCGGGCAGGAGGACCATGGGTTGAACTTCGGGGCGATTGGCTCCATCGCATATATGTCCCTGAGTGCACGCTTCCACTCCCTCTTGGGTATGTGGGTTGCGTATATCATGTTCACCGTCCGCACATGCGGGGGGAAACCCTTCTGTCCTCTATTGTTCGACGGTCGGGTCTCTTCCTTGTCATTGCTATGCAGCCCCTTGTCGTTGTTTTCGGCAATTAGCTTGCCTTCCTGCTTGAATACCCAACAGTCCCTGTTGGTGTGGTTAGCTGGCTTTTCGGGGGTGCCATGTATCTAGCGCGAGCGATCGAGTATTCGGTCCAAATTGGACGGACCCGGAGTAGTTCTTTTGAATGGCTTTTTCCGCTGGCCGGGTTTGGAGCCTCTGAATCCGGCATTGACTGCTGTATCCTCATTATTGTCGTCATTAATGCGGCGTTTGTTCTTATTGCAACGTGACCTGCCGTTGCGTTCCTTGGTATCCGGACTGCCAGAATTTTTGATGAGGTTGTTGCTACGGGCTAGCCAGCTGTCCTCTCCCGTGCAGAAGCGGGTCATGAGTGATGTGAGGGCTGCCATGGATTTCGGCTTTTCCTGTCCCAGGTGCCGGGCAAGCCACTCGTAGCGGATGTTATGTTTGAAGGCCGCGAGGGCCTCCGCATCCGGACAGTCGACGATTTGATTTTTCTTAGTTAAGAACCATGTCCAGAATTGTCTGGCCGATTTTTTTGGCTGCTGAATTATATGGCTTAGGTCGTCAGCGTCTGGTGGTCGCACATACGTGCCCTGGAAGTTATCAAGGAATGCGGCTTCCAGGTCCTCCCAACACCCAATTGATTCTGTTGGCAAGCTGTTAAGCCAATGCCGAGCTGGTCCTTTAAGCTTGAGTGGGAGGTATTTGATGGCATGAAGATCGTCACCGCGGGCCATGTGGATACGAAGGAGATAGTCTTCGATCCAAACCGCGGGGTCTGTTGTGCCATCATAGGATTCAATATTCACGGGTTTAAACCCTTCGGGGATTTGATGATCCATTACTTCATCTGTGAAGCATAGTGGGTGTGCGGCGCCTCTGTATTGGGCTATATCACGACGAAGCTCAAACGAGCTTTGTCTACTGTGTTCGGCCCGGTCGGACTTGCTATGTCCGGCGCGACGGTTGTCGTCACGTATCATGGGGCGCCCACACGATCCGTAGATCGATCTTGATTGTCTTGCCTTGTCCTCCAATATATCTTGCAAGTCCGGAGCATTCCCCTGTGGCTTTGTGCTCTTCGAGTGATGCCGGGGTACGGTTCTAGCGAAGGGCCTAGAGGCCTCTCTGTCGCGGCCACGAGGTGGTCGGTCAGCCGTATTGTGGGCTGGTGATGCAGGTTTATATGCCTCCTCCTCTAATCGAGGGAGCAGCTTGCATTTGGGGTAGCTTTTGGAGGGGCGTTCGAGCTCATGCTCTTCGGCCGCAAGGACTTCAGTCCATCTGTCGGCTAGCAGATCTTGATCAGCTCTAAGCTGTTGCTGCTTTTTCTTGAGGCTGTTAGCCGTGGCCATAAGCCTGCGTTTAAAACGCTCTTGTTCGACGGGATCCTCAGGCACGACAAATTCGTCGTCGTCGAGGCTTGCCTCGTCTCCGGAGGGAGGCATGTATTTATCATCCTCTACCTCTTCGTCTGCCGCTCTCTCATGAGGGCTGGCTTCTCCGTCCTCCTATGCTGAATCTTGCTGGAGGTGGTTGTCTTCGGCACTGTCTGGGGTATTATTATCTCCGGTGCTAGAATCTCCATTCTTGCTGTGGCGGGATTTAGAGCGGCGCCGCTGACGCCGGCGCTTGGGCTGTTTCTTGGAGGGGTCTTCCTCCGCTGTTCCCTCGCCATTCCCATCCTTTGGGATATCCACCATGTATATGTCATATGACGAGGTGGCTTTCCAGTGCCCAGTAGGCGCTGGTTCTTGGTCGTCTCCGGCATCGTCGTCCATACCGTCGATGTCCTCGGAGTCGAAGTCTAGCATGTCGATTAGATCGTCGACAGTGGCTACTAAGTGGGTGGTGGGTGGGCCTTGAATTTCTTCGTCATCCGCATCCCAACCATCCTGACCGCAGTCCGGCCAGGGATCTCCTGATAACGAGAGATAATTTAGCGAACTCAAGATGTCGCCGAAAGGTGAGTGTTGAAAGATGTCCGCCGCGGTGAACTCCATGATCGGCGCCCAATCGGATTCGATTGGAGGGGCGCGGGAGGTTCGGAGTCCGGCGAGGAGTCACGAGCTTCACAAGGGACAAGGTCAGTATTCGGCTCCATCGCCATAGAGGTTGCAGCCCCCGAGGCGATGTCTAGCCACCCGTCCTTGATCTGCGCAGCTGGCTCCGAATTGAGGGTCGGAGCGGACTCGTGTGCGGCCTCCAGGGCACTGCCCGGCAGCAGAGCTAAATCATGCCCATCATGACAGTGCGGCGCGCTCGGCTATGGCTCGAATCCATCGAAGATCAAGTCTCCGCGGATGTCAGCCGTGAAGTTCAGACTTCCAAATCTGACCTGACGGCCAGGGGCGTAGCTTTTGATCTGCTCCAGATGGCCAAGCGAATTGGCCCGCAGTGCAAAGCCGCCGAATACGAAGATCTGTCCGGGAAGAAAAGTCTCACCCTGGACTGCATCGTTGTTGATGATTGAAGGAGCCATCGAGCCTATCAGTGATGACACAGAGGAACTCTCAATGAAAGCACCAATGTCGGTGTCAAAACCGGCAGATCTCGGGTAGGGGGTCCCGAACTGTGCGTCTAGGCAGATGGTAACAGGAGACAAGGGACACGATGTTTTACCCAGGTTTGGGCCCTCTCGATGGAGGTAAAACCCTACATCCTGCTTGATTAATATTGATGATGTTGGTATTACAAGAGTAGATCTACCACGAGATCAAGGAGGCTAAACCCTAGAAGCTAGCCTATGGTATGATTGTTGTTCGTCCTATGGACTAAAACCATCCGGTTTATATAGACACTGGAGAGGGCTAGGGTTACACAGAGTCGGTTACAATGGTGGGAGATCTACATACCCGTATCGCCAAGATTGCCTTCCACGCCAAGGAAAGTCCCATCCGGACACGAGACAAAGTCTTCAATCTTGTATCTTCATAGTCTTGGAGTCCGGCCGATGATGATAGTTCGGCTATCCGGACACCCCCTAGTCCAGGACTCCCTCAGGCAAACCCTGTCCATTGTGTTCCTAAAAAGGGAGGTATTACCGTCGTTCCTAATGATAAAGATGAATTGATCCCGCAAAGAATTATTACAGGTTATAGGATGGTAATTGATTTCCGTAAGTTAAATAAAGCTACTAAGAAAGATCATTACCCTTTACCTTTTATTGATCAAATGCTAGAAAGAGTACCCAACCACACACATTTTTGCTTTCTAGATGGTTATTCTGGTTTGTCTCAGATACCTGTGTCAGCGAAGGATCAATCTAAAACTACTTTTACTTGCCCTTTTGGTACTTTTGCTTATAGACGTATGCCTTTTGGTTTATGCAATGCACCTGCTACCTTTCAAAGATGCATGATGGCTATATTCTCTGATTTTCGTGAAAAGATTTGTGAGGTATTCATGGATGATTTCTCAGTTTATGGATCCTCTTTTCATGATTGTTTGAGCAACCTTGATCGAGTTTTGCAGAGATGTGAAGACACTAGTCTCATCCTGAATTGGGAAAAGTGTCACTTTATGGTTAATGAAGGCATTGTCTTGGGGCACAAGATCTCCGAGAGAGGTATTGAATTTGATAAAGCCAAAGTTGATGCTATTGAAAAGATGCCATGTCCCAAGGACATAAAAGGTATAAGAAGTTTCCTTGGTCACGCCGGTTTTTATAGGAGGTTCATTGAGGACTTCTCTAAAATCTCTAGGCCTCTGACTAATTTATTGCAAAAAGATATTCCTTTTGTCTTTGATGATGATTGTGTAGAAGCATTTGAAGTACTTAAGAAAACTTTGATCACTGCACCTATTGTTCAGCCGCCTGATTGGAATTTACCTTTTGAAATTATGTGTGATGCTAGTGATTATGCTGCAGGTGCTGTTCTAGGGCAAAGAGTCGATAAGAAATTGAATGTTATCCAGTATGCTATTAAGACTCTTGATACTGCCCAGGGAAATTATGCTACTACTGAAAAAGAGTTCTTAGCAGTTGTGTTTGCATGTGATAAGTTTAGACCTTATATTGTTGATTCCAAAGTTACTATTCACACTGATCATGCTGCTATTAAATATCTTATGGAAAAGAAATATGCTAAGTCTAGATTCATTAGATGGGTTCTCTTGCTCCAAGAATTTGACTTGCATATTATTGATAGAAAGGGAGCTGAGAACCCCGTTGCAGATAACTTGTCTAGGTTAGAGAATGTTCTTGATGACCCACTGCCTATTAATGATAGCTTTCCTGATGAACAATTATCGGTCATCAATGCTTCTCGTACTACTCCTTGGTATGCTGATTATGCTAATTACATTGTTGCTAAATATATACCGCCAAGTTTCACATACCAGCAAAAGAAAAAGTTCTTTTACGATTTAAGACATTACTTCTGGGATGATCCACACCTTTATAAAGAAGGAGTAGATGGTGTTATTAGACGTTGTGTGGCTGAGCATGAACAGGAACAAATTCTACGTAAGTGTCACTCTGAATCCTATGGAGGACACCACGCTGGAGAAAGAACTGCGCACAAGGTACTACAATCTGGTTTTTATTGGCCTACTCTCTTCAAAGATGCTCATAAGTTTGTCTTATCTTGTGATGAATGTCAAAGAGTAGGTAACATAACCAGACGTCAAGAAATGCCTATGAATTATTCTCTTGTTATTGAACCGTTTGATGTTTGGGGCTTTGATTATATGGGACCTTTTCCTGCCTCTAATGGTTATACACATATTTTAGTTGTTGTTGATTACGTTACTAAGTGATAGAAGCTATTCCAACTAGTAGTGCTGATCATAACACTTCTATTAAAATGCTTAAAGAAGTTATTTTTCCGAGGTTTGGCGTCCCTAGATATCTTATGATTGATGGTGGTTCACAGTTTATTCATGGTGCTTTCCATAAGATGCTTGCTAAGTATGATGTCAATCATAGAATCGCATCTCCTTATCATCCGCGGTCTAGTGGTCAAGTAGAGTTGAGCAATAGAGAGATCAAATTAATTTTGCAAAAGACTGTGAATAGATCTAGAAAGAATTGGTCCAAAAAACTTGATGATGCATTATGGGCCTATAGAACTGCATACAAAAATCCTATGGGTATGTCTCCTTATAAGATGGTTTATGGAAAAGCATGGCATTTACCTCTTGAACTTGAACATAAGGCATATTGGGTATTAAAGAGCTCAATTATGACTTCAAACTTGCTGGTGATAAGAGGTTATTTGATATTAGCTCACTGGATGAATGGAGAACCCTGGCATATGAGAATGCCAAGCTATTCAAAGAAAAAGTCAAACGTTGGCATGATAAGAGGATACAAAAGCGTGAGTTTAACGTAGGAGATTATGTGTTATTATTCAACTCTCGTTTAAGATATTTTGGAGGAAAACTTCTCTCAAAATGGGAAGGTCCCTACGTTATCGAGGAGGTCTATCGTTCTGGTGCTATAAAAATCAACAACTTCGAAGGCACAAGTCCAAGGGTGGTAAACGGTCAAAGAATTAAACATTATATCTCAGATAATCCTATCAATGTTGAAACTAATATTATTGAAACCGTAACCCCCGAGAAATACATAAGGGACACTTTACAGAATGTTCCAGACTCCGAAAAGGTACAGGTATGTTGTACGGTAAATAAACCGACTCCAAAACAACTCCAATGGCAATTTTTATTAGTTTTGGATTATTTAGGAATTTTAGGAAGAAAGAAGTAGTCCGAAAGGGACACGAGGCTCCCACGAGAGTGGAGGGCGCCCCCCCTATAGGGCGCGCCCCCTGTCTCGTGGGCACCTCGTGTGCCTCCCGGACTCCGTTTTCTTGCACCTTACGTATTTTGGTCAGTAAAAATTCATTATATATACTCCTGAAGGTTTTGACCACCGTATCACGCAAATATCATTTGTTTTCGTTTCGAGCTGTTTTTGTTTTAGATCTAAGAGCATCATGTCGTCTCCAAGCGCTCCCAATGACAAGTTTTTCGAGAGGGTTATCAACCCCTATCTTGCGGAGGTGCTGCAACACCCTCAAACCATTGAGATGCGTGAGGGGGTGCTACACATCCGCGATGTGGAGGGACCAAGGCATACCGGGAGCATGGAGACAAAGCTCAAAGCCGTGGAGCAGGAAGTTTTCAAGTGTCAAGGGATGGTGGAGCCTGGACTCAACGCCAACCAGATGATGATCACGGAGTTCACCAACAACCACAAGCTAGATGCCAAAGTCATTGGGGAGACCATCTTCAAGCTTCAAGAGAAAATCGAGCACCTCCAAGCCCAGATCTATGACCTGCAAAACTAGAACCGTGAGTATGAATATAGATTCAAGAGGATGAGTTTGGCTGCAGATTTAAGGATCCCGGAGACTCCATCATCCTTCTATGATGGAGAGCCTATGCCTTGGAAGACGGATGACAAGCCTACATCATCAACAACTCCTACTTCACCACCTCCGAGGACATAATCACATGGGTATGGGCACTCCCCTTGGCAACTGCCAAGCTTAGGGGTGTCCAGGTATCGTATCACCATCACACTCTTATCTTTACCGCTTTATTTAGTTCAATCCCTTTAGTAGTATCTTAATCTAGTAGATTGAAGTTTTGATATCAAGTAGTTTGAGTTTTGCTTTGTGATCTATTTTTGTAATTGAGTCCGTGAGTTATCTATAATAAAGATTAGTGTTGAGTCAAGGACTTTTCTTTGTTGCCATGATCTTGAGAAAGTAGAAAGAATAAAAGAGTTCATATTGATCTTATGGATAGTGATAACTCCTCACATATAAAGTATGAGGCATAAGAATTGTTGAGAGTTGATGAACGTAGCCTTGGTCATCGTTGCAATTAATAGGAAGTGATAAGGAAAGAGGGGTTCACATATAAATATATTATCTTGGACACCTTTTATAATCAGGAGCACTCATTAAGTGTGACATGCTAAAAGAGTTGACGTTGGACAAGGAAGACAACGTGATGGTTTATGTTTTCCGACATCTCAGTTAAAGTATATTGTCATTAACCTTCCAAACATGTTGAGCTTGCCTTTCCCCCTCATGCTAGCCAAATTCCTTGCACCAAGTAGAGATACTACTTGTGCTTCCAATTACCCTTAAACCAAGTTTTTCCATGAGAGTCCACCATACCTACCTATGGATTGAGTAAGATCCTTCAAGTAAGTTGTCATGTTGCAAGCAATAAAAATTGCTATCTAAATATGTATGACTTATTAGTGCAGAGAAAATAAGCTTTGTACGAACTTGTTGTGGAAGTAATAAAAGCGACGGACTACATAATAAAGGTCCACATACAAGGGGCAATATAAAGTGACGTTCTTTTGCATTAAGATTTTGTGCATCAACCCTAAACGCACATGACAACCTCTGCTTCCCTCTGCGAAGGGCCTATCTTTTACCTTATGTTTTTACTTTATGCTTGAGTCTAGGTGATCCTCACCTTTCCCTTTTTCATTTTATCCTTTGGCAAGCTCCTTGTGTTTGAAAGATCATGATATATATATCCAATTGGATGTAAGTTAGCATGGGCTATTATTGTTGACATCACCTAAAGGTGAATACATTGGGAGGCAACACAATAAGCCCCTATCTTTCTCAGTGTCCGGCTGAAACTCCATAACCACAAGTACTGCGTGAGTGCTAACAATGGTAGAATACTACGAGATAGTTGAGTATGTGAGCTTGCTGAAAAGTTCTATTGTTGACTCTTTCTGATGTTACGATAAATTGCAATTGCTTCAATGACTAAGATTATAGTTTGTTAGTTCCCAATGAACTTTTTGAACCATACTTGACATTGTGAATTGTTTGTTACTTAAGCATAAGAAATCATATGATAAATGCTATATATGTTGTTGTTATAAGAATGATCATGATGCCCTCATGTCCGTATTTTATTTTTATCGACACCTCTATCTCTAAACATGTGGACATATTTTTCGATTTCGGCTTCCGCTTGAGGACAAGCAAGGTCTAAGCTTGCGGAGTTAATACGTCCATTTTGGATCATGCTTTTATATCAATATTTATTGCATTATGGGCTGTTATTACACATTATATCTCAATACTTATGGCAATTCTCTCTTATTTTACAAGGTTTACCATGAGGAGGGGGAATGCCCGTAGCTGGAATTCTGGCTGGAAAAGGAGCAAACATTGGAAACCTATTCTGCACAGCTCCAAAAGTCCTGAAACTCCACGAAACAACTTTTTGCAATTAATAAGAATTTCTGAGCGAAAGAAATATGCCAGGGGGCCCACACCCTGTACAGGAGACAGGGGCGCCACCCCCCTATAGGGCGCGCCCCCTATCTCCTGGGCTACCTGGTGGGCCTCCGGCATCCATCTTCTGCTATATCATCACTTTTACCCTGGAAAAAATCGGGGGCAAGCTTACGGGACAAAACTCCGCCGCCACGAGGCAGAACCTTGGCGGAATCAATCTAGGGCTCCGGCGGAGCTGTTCTGCCGGGGACACTTCCCTCCGGGAGGGGGAAATCATCACCAACATCATCACCAACGATCCTCTCATCGGGAGGGGGCCAATCTCCATCAACATCTTCACCAGCACCATCTCCTCTCAAATCCCTAGTTCATCTCTTGTATCCAATCTAGTATCAAAACCACAAAATGGTACCTGTGGGTTGCTAGTAGTGTTGATTACTCCTTGTAGTTGATGCTAATTGGTTTACTTGGTGGAAGATCATATGTTCAGATCCTTTATGCATATTATTACTCCTCTGATTATGAACATGAATATGCTTTGTGAGTAGTTACATTTGTTCCTCAGGACATGGGTGAAGTCTTGCTATTAGTAGTCATGAGAATATGGTATTCGTTGGATATTTTGATGAGATGTATGTTGTCTGCTCCTCTAGTGGTGTTATGTGAACGTCAACTACATGACACTTCACCATTATTTGGGCCTAGAGGAAGGCATGAGTAAGTAATAAGTAGATGATGGGTTGCTAGAGTGACAGAAGCTTAAACCCTAGTTTATGCGTTGCTTCGTTAGGGGCTGATATGGATCAATATGTTTAATGTTGTGGTTAGGTTTACCTTAATACTTCTTTTGTAGTTGCGAACACTTGCAATAGGGGTTAATAATAAGTGGGATGCTTGTCTAAGTAAGGGCAGTACCCAAGTACCGGTCCACCCACATATCAAATTATCAAAGTACCGAACGCGAATCATATGAACGTGATGAAAACTAGCTTGACGATAATTCCCATGTGTCCTCGGGACCTCCTTTCTCATTATTAGAAATTGTCCAGGCTTATCCTTTGCTACATAAAGGATTGGGCCACCTTGCTAAACTTTATTTACTTTATTTATTTGTTACTCGTTACCATTTATCTTATCACAAAACTATCTATCACCTACAATTTCAGTTCTTGCAGAGAAAACCTTACTAAAAACTGCTTATCATTTCCTTCTGCTCCTCGTTGGGTTTGACACTCTTACTTATCGAAAGGACTATCATTGATCCCCTAAACTTGTGGGTCATCAACGGCTCTTGGGAGCTCTGCGGGAAAGTACTTGACGGGCCCTGCTTTCCTTCACTTACTCTGTTTCACTGATGACTTGACAGATGGCTGAGTTAATTGACGCACAAAGGTACCTGCTTCGACAGGTAGCTTGAGGGCAGCGCGCTTCAACAGGTCATCGACAATGCTGTTCTCTGCTCGAGGAACATGCTCTGCTTGTAGACTGTCAAAGCGCTCTTATTCAGCAGTGATCCCAAGGTCAGCCGTGATCTTGAGACCAGCAAGTAGCCCCTCGTATTCAGCAGTGTTGTTTGTCAACCTCTCTCGGGGGAAGTGCATCTGGATCACGTACTTGAGGTGTTCTCTGGTGGGCGTGACGAGCAACACGCCGGCACATGCACCTTGTAACAAGAAGGCTCCATCGAAGTACATAATCTAATGACTACTTGCCGCAACTTGAACTTCTTCGTCGGGCGTGGTTGTCCATTCTACTATGAACTCTGCCAAGGCTCTGCTCTTGATCGTCGAGGTACTTTCAAACCTGAGCCCAAAGCTTGACAGCTCCACTGTCCACTCCACAATCCTCCCTGTCGCGTCTGGATTGTGCAAAATCCGTTGCAACGGGAGACGAGTGACGACAGTGATCTCGTGTGCTTGAAAATAATGATGCAGCTTTCTCGAGGCCATAAGGAGGTTGAAAAGCAACTTCTACATCCCGGAGTACCTTGACCTAGCATCCCCGCAAAAGGGAGCTGACAAAGTAGACTGGGTGCTGCACCACCTTCTTCTTCTTCTCTACCTCGCTCGCCTGCGCAGGTGTTGTCTTGCCGGGATCGAATCCTGCCGGGGGCTCTCCCTTGCCGGGATCGGAGCCCGCTGGGTCTAGCTTTTCTCCTAAGGGTCTTGCCGCCGCTATCGCCTCTTCCTTGACTTCTCTCTACGCCACTACGCGGCACTGACCACTTGATTCGTCACCGCTAGGTACAACAGCAACGACTCTTGTGGCTTGGGTGCGACCAATATTGGCGTGGAGGAGAGGTATCTCTTTAAATCCTATAGTGCAGCCTCTGCCCCCAGGGTCCATTTTATTGGACCCGCCTTTTTCAGAATCTTGAAAAAGGGGAGGGCATGCTCAGCAGACTTAGGGATGAACCTACTCAGGGCGGCGATACAGCCGGCAAGCCTTCGGACATCTTTGACCCGTCTTGGCGCCCCAATTTGTTCGATTGCTTTGATCTTGTCGGGATTGGCTTTGATCCCACGTTGGGACATAAAGAAACCAATAAGCTTGCCAGACGGAACACCGAACATGCACTTCTCTGGGTTGAGCTTGAGGTTGATCCTGTGCAGGTTTGCAAAAGTTTCTTCCAGGTCCTGTACGAGCGTAGCCTTATCGTTGGTTTTGACCACTATGTCGTCCATGTAAGCTTCCATATTTCTATGGAGCTGGGGCTCAAAACCAATTTGGACTACCCGAGCGAACGTTGAACCAGTGCTCTTCAACCCGAAAGCCATCCGTACAAAATAGCATGTACCACATGGGGTGATGAATGCGGTTTTCTCTTCATCTTCCTTTGCCATGAAGATCTGATGTTACCCTGAATAAGCATCAAGGAATGACAGCAGGTCACACCCACAAGTGGAGTCCACTATCTGATCGATACGTGGCAATGGGAAATGATCCTTAGGACATGCTTTATTGATATCAGTATAGTCAATACATAGCCTCCACTTCCCATTTGCCTTATGTACCATGACTAGATTGGCCAACCATGTAGGGTGGAAAACTCCCTTGACCAAACCTGCTGCCTCCAATTTCCTGATCTCCTCGACGATAAACTCTTGTCGCTCCAAAGCTTGCTTTCTAACCTTCTGCTTGACGGGCCATGCATGAGGGCAGATAGCAAGATGGTGCTCAATCACCCCCCTAGGAACGCCGGGGATGTCAGATGCTTGCCATGCAAACACGTCGACATTCGCCCGCAGGAAGGCGACGAGCACGCATTCCTATTTACTATCAAGGGTGGAGCTTATGACGAAAGCTCCGCCCATGCCGTCCTCCTTAACGGACACCTTCTTGGTTTCCGGCGGGGCCACCTTGGACTTTTTGCTCTTTCCGGTAGAGCTTTCTGGTACGTCTCCAGCGGAAACACAGCACTCCAAGGAAGCGCGTTTGCCGGAGAAGGTACAGGAGCCCTTGCCGGAGCTAGGAGTCTTGTCAACGGCCGAAGCCTTACTGGTCCTCTTCCCTATGGTAGGAGTAGGTGCCTTGGCGGCATATGCGGCAACCACCTCTTGGTAGAGCTGATCGGCACCGATGAGTGCATCCTTCCTATCACAGCCGACGGTGATGATGCTCATCGGTCCAGGCATCTTCAACTTATTGTAGGCGTAGTGTGACGCCGCCATGAACTTGGCCAGTGTGGGGAGGCCAAGGATCCCGTTGTGTGGCAACGGGATGTCAGGGACATCGAAAACGATCCTCTATGTCCTGTAGTTGAGGTCGCCGCCAAATGTAACTAGTAGCATGACCTTTCCCTTGGGCTGACTTCTCCCCGGATTGATCCCTTGGAACGTTCCTGTCTATTTGAGGTCCTCATCGGGAATCCGCAGCCTCTTGACCACATTGGGTGAGATTAAGTTAAGGCCGCCCCCACCATCAACTAACATCTTCATCACCTTGAGGTTGCATATTGTTGGGGATACCAACAACGGCAAATACCCGACCGCAGTGATGCGATCAGGGTGATCCTCGACGTCAAAGACGATAGGTGTGTGGGACCACCTCAATGGCTTTTGGGCATCGACCATTGGTTCCGTTGCATTAATCTCACTCGCCCACTATTTCAGTTGGCGATGAGAAGAATGTAGCAAGGCACCTCCGTCGACACAAATGACTTCTGTCGCCTTCTCGTGCTCGTGCTCGGTGGATTCATTGTCATCATCACGATCGTCATCCTCCTCTTTCTTGTCGCGGCCTCAGGCAGGCCTCTGTTGCTGCTTTTCCTTGTTGTTGCATCCTCCTTGGCCGCCGCGCTTCTTGCCGGACCCTTCAGCGCCTCCTTGGCCCTTCTCCTTGTCTCGTCTCTCGTACTCAACCCTTTGATTCTCCATCAGCAGCTCCACTTAGCGGCAGTTCTGGAGATCGTGGCTGTTGGTACGGTGAATCTTGTAATACTGCTTGTCAGAGCCCTCTAACTTGCCGGAAACCGCCAAGACCCGGCATGCGTCGCACCCGGCAACCTCCTTGCCGGGGTCGTTGATACGTCTCCAACGTATCTATAATTTATGAAGCATTCATGCTATTTTATTATCTGTTTTGAATGATTATGGGCTTTATTATACACTTTTATATTATTTTTGGGACTAATCTATTAACCGGAGGCCCAGCCCATATTGCTGTTTTATTGCCTATTTCAGTGTTTCGAAGAAAAGGAATATCAAACAAAGTGCAAACGGAATGAAACCTTCGGGAGCGTTATTTTTGGAACGGAAGCGATCCAGGAGACTTGGAGTTGAAGTCAAGGAAGCTTTGAGGTGGCCACGAGGGTGGGGGTGCCCCCCCATTGGGCGCGCCCCCTATCTCGTGGTCCCCTCGAGACTCCCCCGACCGACTTCTTTCGCCTATATATATTCCCATATACCCTAAAAACATCGAAGCGAACAATAGTTCGGGAGTTCCGCCGCCGCAAGCCTCTGTAGCCACCAAAAACCTCTCGGGAGCACATCCCGGCACCCTGCCGGAGGGGGAACCATCATAGGTGGCCATCTTCATCATCCCGGCACTCTCCATGACGAGGAGGGAGTAGTTCACCTCGAGGCTGAGGGTATGTACCAGTAGCTATGTGTTTGATCTCTCTCTCTCGTGTTCTTGACTTCGCACGATCTTGTTGTATCGTGAGCTTTGCTATTATAGCTGGATCTTATGATGTTTCTCCCCCTCTACTCTCTTGTAATGGATTGAGTTTTCCCTTTGAAGTTACCTTGCCGGATTGAGTCTTTATGGATTTGAGAACAATTGATGTATGTCTTGTCGTGCTTATCTGTGGTGACAATGGGATATCACGTGCCACTTGATGTATGTTTTGGTGATTAACTTGCGGGTTCCGCCCATGAACCTATGCATAGGGGTTGGCACACGTTTTCATCTTGACTCTCCGGTAGAAACTTTGGGGCACTCTTTGAAGTACTTTGTGTTGATTGAATAGATGAATCTGAGATTGTGTGATGCATATCATATAATCATGCCCACGGATACTTGAGGTGACAATAGAGTATCTAGGTGACATTAGGGTTTTGGTTGATTTGTGTCTTAAGGTGTTATTCTAGTATGAACTCTGATAGATTGAACGGAAAGAATAGCTTCATGTTATTTTACTACGGACTCTTGAATAGATAGAACAGAAAGGATAACTTTAAGGTGGTTTCGTACCCTACCATAATCTCTTCGTTTGTTCTCCGCTATTAGTGGCTTTGGAGTGACTCTTTGTTGCATGTTGAGGGATAGTTATATGATCCAAGTACGTTATTATTGTTGAGAGAACTTGCACTAGTGAAAGTATGAACCTTAGGCCATGTTTCCTACCATTGCAATACCATTTGTGCTCACTTTTATCATTAGTTACCTTGCTCTTTTTATATTTTCAGATTACAAAAACCCATATCTACCACCCATATTGCACTTGTATCACCATCTCTTCGCCGAACTAGTGCACCTATACAATTTACCATTGTATTGGGTGTGTTGGGGACACAAGAGGCTCTTTGTTATTTGGTTGCAGGGTTGCTTGAGAGAGACCATCTTCATCCTACGCCTCCCACAGATTGATAAACCTTAGGTCATCCACTTGAGGGAAATTTGCTACTGTCCTACAAACCTCTGCACTTGGAGGCCCAACAACGTCTACAAGAAGAAGGTTGTGTAGTAGACATCAGTCGTCAACCTTGGCCTTCTTGCCGGTATCGGGGTCGCCAGATTCCTCAAGCACGGTCTTGCCCTTACGCTTCCTGTTACGCCGCCCGCCCTTCTTCACTGGGGCGACAATGTCTTCGTCTTCTAAGTCACTTCCCACGTCGGCATCTTCGTTGGGGTACTTCCTTCCTTCCTCCGCCCGGGCACATCTGTCGGCCAGAACGTATAGCTCAGCAACATCTGTGACCTTGTTCATGGCCAACTCTTCATGCATCTTTTGATTGCGCACGTTTTGGTGGAATGCGCTGATGACGGCGGCAGGATGAACATTGGGGATGTTATACTGCACGCGACTAAACCTTTCTATGTACTTGCGCAAGGATTCTCCATCCCTCTAAGGGATCATGTGCAGGTCACTTGCCTGCCCAGGAGCTACGTGGCCGCATGTGAAGGCACCAACAAACTCGTGGCACAGGTCGGACCAAGAGGCAATGGAATCTATCGACAGATGCATCAACCATGACCTGACGTTGGGCTTAAGTGCCAACGGGTAATAGTTGGCAAGTATCTTGTCGTCCCGTTGTCACGCCCGATATGCGACCCTATCCTAAAGGAACTCGAAGGTCCCACCAAGGATAGAAGCGCATGTTGGAGACGCTTTTGCAAGGTGGATATCATTACATCATACCATTACATAATAGTTGGGGATACATACAAAAGGCTTACAATGCCACACGAATACAACATCATCATACATAAGAGCATCATCCTACTACGGATGAAACACAAACAAAAACTCAAACGACATCCACCCTGCTAGCCCTGGCTGCCGACCTGGAACCTATCCCCTGATCGAAGAAGAAGCAGAAGAAGAACTCCAAAACAAGCACACATCGCTCTCGCATCATGATCATCGCATAAACTGCACCTGCAACTGTTGTTGTAGTAATCTGTGAGCCACGAGGACTCAGCAATCCCATTACCATGGGTATCAAGACTAGCAAAGCTTAATGGGTAAGGAAGGGGTAAAGTGGTGCGGTTGCAGCAGCGATTAAGCATGATATGGTGGCTAACATACGCAAATAAGAGCGAGAAGAGAAGCAGCGAAACGGCCGTCAAGCTAGAAGTGATCAAGAAGTGATCCTGAAACTACTTACATTCAAACATAACCCAAGCCATGTTCACTTCTCGGACTCCGCCGAAAATAGACCATCATGGATACACACGCGGTTGATGCGTTTAATTCGAATCTAGTGTCAAGTTATCTACAACCGGACATTAACAAATTCCCATCTGCCACATAACCGCGGGCATGGCTCTCGAAAGTTTATACCCTGCAGGGGTGTCCCAACTTAGCCCATCACAAGCTCTCACGGTCAACGAAGGATATTCCTTCTCCCAGGAAGACCCGATAAGTCTCAGAATCCTGGTTTACAAGACATTTCGACAATGGTAAAACAAGACCAGCAAAGCCGCCTGATGTGCCGACAAATCCTGATAGGAGCTGCACATATCTCGTTCCCAGGGCACACCAGATGAACACTACGTACAACTAAAACTAGACCTCAAGTTTCCCCGAGGTGGCGCTGCAAGTGGCTCTAGTTCAGACCAACACTCAAAGGAGCACGGGCGCGGGACGCGGTGCGCAATGGGCTTCGGGGGCCCTGCGCAGGCCTGGTGGGCCGGCGGCGGGTTGGATGCGGGAGGCGGCTGGACGCGTTCGTCGGCGGGGCGGACATGTCCGGCGCGGTGTGGAAGGAGATGACTAGGGTTAGGGTAGGATTCATCCGCGAATTTCGGGGGAGGGTGTGTTTATATAGGCATAGGAAGCTAGGAGTGTCCAAATGAGGAGCGGTTTTCGCCCACACGATCGTGATCGAACGACCGAGAGCATGGTGGGGGTTAGGATGGGCTAATGGGCTGTGGTGAAGAAGGGCTGGGCTGCAAAGAGAAGGGGGTTTCGGGCTACGCGGTTACCCGTTGGGGCATCAAACGACCTCCAAATGGAACGAAATTTGACGGGCGGTCTGCTGGTGCTATACCAAGGCCACTCGGCAAATCTCGGCCCATTCCGAGAACGTTTTTCTCCCGCTCACGAAACAAGGAGTGGAAGGGGCAACGGGGGCGTGCGAGTGTGCCTGGGGCTCCAAACGGACAACAGAGATAACCGGGGGAACCCGAACGGATGCAAGTTTAGAAAACCATGCAGATGAAATGCAGATGATGACATGGCAAAATGCAACACGCAAGCAAATGACATGGCAACGACGGCGAATAACTGGAAGACATCTGGCGCATCGAATCCGGGGCGTTACAACTCTCCTCCACTAACAAGAGATCTCGTCCCGAGATCTTAGGAACGAGACGGAAAAGAGAGAGGAAGAGGTGAAGTAAGAACGCAAGAGAGGAGATGAACAAAGTCGAGAGCACTCGGTTAGAAGAGATGAACGACGAATATGAACAGAATGAAAATCTCAAGAAAAAGGTAGATTCTGAAACCACTCTGGTTAGAACAAGATAGGAAAGAAATAAGAATGGAAGAATTTAGGCAGCACTCCCGCTAAAAATGGAAGGACTGGCACTACAAAAAAAAAGACACGTCCATGACATTTTGGGCGGAACGAAAAAAAATTCTGTCATACATATGACACTTCTATGACGATAATTGTGAGAAAACCCGGTATCATCATAGATGTGGTGGCCTCCTACTTCTATGACAAAAAATCATGACAGAAAATGGGCTTTTCATCCTGGTCGGGCCGGAGAAGTAGCTGCATGACATTCTTTGGGCCGTCCATGACGGAAAAAACCGTCGTAGAAGCGAGGGGGAGGAAAATTTCAGGGAGTTGCCGGTTATGGTGGGAAGTCGGGGGCCGAGCGATGCGCGTTTCTCTCGTACATGTGCGAGGCGTTGGCTCTATCTAAACCCGAGCGAGGCCTTGGGATCTAACTGAACCCGAGTGATTGCACTGCAGCCTACGCGTTACTGAACCCGAGCGATCAATCGATGGCTGTTAACTGAACCCGATCGAGCGATTCCTTCACTACTGCTGTTAATTGAAGCCGATCGATGCTGCGTCTAGGATGAACAGTGAGTGTTGCGCGGGGGGGGGGGGGGTGGATGAACAGTGAGCGGTGGCGTTGCCTCTGGATGAACATGACCCCATGGTGTGGAGGGCTGGATGAATAGTAGATGGTGGAGGGGTGCCCGTGGAGGGGTGGTTGAACAGGACCCTGTGGTGTGGATGGCTGGATGCACAGTAGACGGTGGAGGGGTGGTTGAACAGTAGCCGGTGGAGTAGCGCGCAGTGGAGGCTGGATGAACAGGAGCCCGTGGAGGCTGGAGGAGGTCGACGGTAGCCCGTGGAGGCTGGAGTAGGTCGATGGTGGAGATGAACAGTATCTCGTGGAGTCCCATTTTGCGGTACGCCACACCCCTCCCAATGAACAGGACCCCCGTTTCGACCGTAGCGCTCCAACACAAGTCCGTTTCGTCCGTTTTGCGGTACGCCACACCCCTCCCGATCAACAGGACCCCCATTTCGAACGTAGGAGGTCCGTTTTGTCCGTTTTGCGGTACGCCACACCCCTCCCGATCAACAGGACCCCCATTTCGACCGTAGGAGGTCCGTTTCCTCCGTTTTGCGGTACGCCACACCCCTCCCGATCAACAGGACCCCGTTCCAAACGTAGGAGGTCCGTTTCCTCCCTTTTGCGGTACGCCAGGCCTCGTTTCCATCACCTGTTCCATCCAAGCCCTCCCGATGAACACGACCATGCATTCCGTTCTGACCCAGCCGGTTGGCTCCCCATGAGCACGACGACGATGCTGTTTCTCCGTTCCAACCCAGCCATGTACGTACGCGCGAGTAGGCGTTCGAGACCCCGCCCGTATGTACACATACGTGACCGTATTTTCTTTCTTGCACCCTGGCCGATGTACATACGTGTACATGCTACGTGCGCGCCTCTACTACGCCACGTGCGCGCCTCTACATCCACCAGTATATATGTACGTACATGTTTGCGACCAGAATGACAACGCTATGTATGCTTCGACTAGGTGGGTCCCGACTGTCAGGCACTTGCTTGCCTGCGAAGATGTAGCGGTGGGTCCCAGCAGTCAGGGGGGCGAATCATTTTTTTTGCCCGGACGCACTTCCTTGCGTGCGAAGATGTAGGTGGTGGGTCCCAGCAGTCAAGGGGAAATGTTTTTTTCCTAAATACGGTTGCCCGTCTGGTGGGTCCCTGCTGTCAGGTGGAGGAATAATTATTTTCCACGTAATAAGGAGGCACTTCCTTGCTACGGCCGTGGACCCAGCTGTCAGCCTCTCCATGTATAGTCCATGTCCGATGGAAGTCGTTCCTTGAGCACGTTGACCATGCCGCGCCGAGAGCACCAGGGCGGTGGACGATGGCGAGGCCTAGGAAGGGGACAACATGGAGCCAGGGAAGACGCTGCAGTGGAAGCCTGCAGGGAGAGGAGTACGAGGGTTCACTGATTCGGCTGCGGTGTGAGGCTGCAGCCGCCGCAGGGCCTGGCCAGCGGTGGGAATATTAGGGCACGGTGAGGCCTCCGCGGCAGCACATCCGGTCACGGGAGGCAGGAGCATGCGGCACGACCGGCGCTGCTTTGGGCGGCTGGAGCAAGAAGACCAGAGGTTGAAGAAGCACTACGGCCGTTGGATGGACATCGTACGGTCACTGGAGCTAGAATCATTTATATTGACTAAGTTGACAAAGCCCTCCGTCCCCGTCAACTTAGTAGGCTCACAAGTCAGCCTGCCACTATACTGGGTCCCAGCTAATAGGGGGAGTATTCATTTTTTTGTGCGTAATAAGGAGGCACTTCCTTGCGTGCGAAGATATAGCTAGTGGGTCCGAGCTGTCAGCGGCGGTAACATTTTTCACGAAATACAGAGGCCCTTTCGGTGGGTCCCTGATGTCAGGTGGGGCCGTGGACCCAGCTGTCGGCCTCTCCATGTACAGTCCACTTCAGATGCATGTCGATCGTTGACCACATTGACCAGGCCGCGTCGAGAGCACCAGGGCAGTGGACGACGGCGAGGCCTAGGAAGGGAACGACACGGAGGTAGGGAAGACTCGGCAGTTGTTTCCCACATAGAGGGGAGTACGACTGTACGAGGGTTTACTGGTTCTTCTGTGCTACGTCTTGAGCTTGCATTGGTAGCATAAGTATTTCCCTCAGTTTTTGAGAACCAAGGTATCAATCCAGTAGGAGGATCCTCAAAAGTCCCACACACCTACACAAACAAACAAAGAACTCGCAACCAACGCAATAAAGGGGTTGTCAATCCCTTCACGACCACTTGCGAAAGTGAGATCTAATAAAGATAGCATGATAAGATAAATATATTTTTGGTATTTTGTAATATAGATGCAAAAAGTAAAGATGCAAATAAAAGTAGATTGAAAGCAAAATGTGATAAGAGATAGACCCGGGGGGCATAGGTTTCACTAGTGGCTTCTCTCAAGATAGCATAAGTATTACAGTGGGTGAACAAATTACTGTCGAGCAATTGATAGAAAAGCGAATAATTATGAGATTATCTAGGCATGATCATGTATATAGGCATCACGTTCGTGACAAGTAGACCGACTCCTGCCTGCATCTACTACTATTACTCCACACATCGACCGACTCCTGCCTGCATCTAGAGTATTAAGTTCATAAGAACAGAGTAACGCATTAAGCAAGATGACATGGAGGGATAAACTCAAGCAATATGATATAAACCCCATCTTGTTATCCTCGATGGCAACAATACAATACGTGCCTTGCAACCCTTTCTGTCACTGGATAAGGACACCGCAAGATTGAATCCAAAGCTAAGCACTTCTCCCATGGCAAGAAAGATCAATCTAGTAGGCCAAACCAAACTGATAATTCGAAGAGACTTGCAAAGATAACTCAATCATACATAAAAGAATTCAGAGAAGATTCAAATATTATTCATAGATAAACTTGATCATAAACCCACAATTCATCGGATCTCGACAAACACACCGCAAAAGAGTTTACATCGAATAGATCTCCACAAGAGAGGGGGAGAACATTGTATTGAGATCCAAAAAGAGAGCTAGCTAATAACTATAGACCAGTAGGTCTGTGGTAAACTACTCACAACTCATCGAAGGGGCAAGGATGTTGATGTAGAAGCCCTCCGTGGTCGATTCCCCCTCCGGCAGAGTGTCGGCGAAGGCTCCAAGATGAGATCTCGCGGATACAGAAGGTTACGGCGGTGGAAATTGTGTTTTGTTGGCTCCCTGGATGTTTTCGTGGTACGTAGGCTTATATAGGAGGAAGAAGTACGTCGGTGGACGCCCGAGGGGCCCACGAAACAGGGGTGCGCCCTATTGGGGGGGCGCCCCCTCCTATCTTGTGGAAGCTTTGGCTGCTTCTTGACTTGCACTCCAAGTACTGTGGATCACGTTCGTTCCAAAAATCACGCTCCCGAAGGTTTCATTCTGTTTGGACTTCGTTTGATATTCCTTTTCTTTGAAATACTGAAATAGGCAAAAAAACAACAATACGGGCTGGGCCTCCGGTTAGTAGGTTAGTTTCAAAAATGATATAAATGTGTAAAATAAAGCCCATAAACATCCAGACGTTGCAGAATTTTTGATGGGGTAATATAATAGCATGGAACAATAAAAAATTATAGATACGTTGCAGACGTATCAAGCATCCCCAAGATTAATTCCTGCTCGTCCTCAAGTAGGTAAATGATAAAAAGAGAATTTTTGATGTGGAATGCTACCTATCGTAATTCTTTATGTAATTTTCTTTATTGTGGCATGAATGTTCAGATCCAAATGATTCAAAATACAACTTCATATTGATAAAAGAAATAGTAACACTTCAAGCATACTAATAAAAGTAATCATGTCTTCTCAAAATAACATGGCAAAAGAAAGTTCATCCCTACAAAATCATATAGTTAGGCTATGCTTCATTTTTGTCACACAAAGATGTTCCCAACTTCTATACCCCCGATGACAAGCCAAGCAATTGTTTCATACTTAAATAACCTCAAACTTCTTCAACCTTCACGCAATACATGAGTGTGAGCCATGGATATAGCACTATGGGTGGAATAGAATATGATGATGGGGATTGTGTGGAGAAGACAAAAAAGGAGAAAGTCTCACATTGATGAGGATAATCAATGGGCTATGGAGATGCGCATCAATTGATGTCAACATGAGGAGTAGGGATTGCCATGCAACGGATGCACTAGAGCTATAAATGAATGCTCAACAAAAGAAAACTAGTGGGTGTGCATCCAACTTGCTTGCTCACGAAGACCTAGGGCATTTGAGGAAGCCCATCGTAGGAATATACAAGACAAGTTCTATAATGAAAAATTCCCACTAGTATGAAAAAAGAAAACTTATGAGACTCACTATATAAAAAACATGGTGCTACTTTGAAGCACAATATATGAGACTCACTACATGAAGAACAAGATGCTACTTTGAAGCACAAGTGTGGAAAAAGAGATAGTAACATTGCCCTTTTTATTTATTTAATTTAATGTTTATTTATTTTTTTTCTTTTTGGGGCTTTCTTTTTTTTCTTTTGGCCTTTCTTCTTTTTTTTTTCTTTTTTCTTTTTGGGCAATGCTCTAATAATGATGATCATCACACTTTCATTGATTACAAGATAAGAATTACAAATCGAAACTAGAACAATATATGACTCGATATGAATGCCTCCGGCGGTGTACCAGGATGGTGCAATGAATCAAGAGTGACATGTGTGAAAAATAATGCATGGTGGCTTTGCCACAAATACGATGTCAACTACATGATCATGGAATGGCAATATCACAAAAGTAAAGTATGTCATGATGATGATAAACAGAATGGTGGAAAGTTGCATGGCAATATATCTCTTAATGGCTATGGAAATGCCATAATAGGTAGGTATGGTGGCTGTTTTGAGGAAGATATAAGGAGGTTTATGTGTGATAGAGCGTATCGTATCACGGGGTTTGGATGCACTGGCGAAGTTTGCACCAACCCTCAAGGTGAGAAAGGGCAATGCACGGTACCGAAGAGGCTAACAATGGCGGAAAGGTAAAAGTGCGTATAATCCATGGACTCAACATTACTCAAAAGAACTCATATACTTATTGCAAAAATTTAGAAGTCATCAAAAATCAAGTACTACGCGCATGCTCCTAGGGGGATAGATTGGTAGGAAAAGACCATCGCTCGTCCCCGACCGCCACTCATAAGGATGCACAACCCAGGTACACTTCATGTTTCAAATTTGTTACACAACTTTAACCATACGTGCATGCTACGGGACATGCTAACTTTAACACAAGCATTCTTTAAATTCATAATCACCCAACTAGCATGACTTTAATATCACTACCTCCATATCTCAAAACAATCATCAAGTATCAAATTGATCATAGCATCCAATTCACTTCCTATGATAGTTTTTATTATACCCAACTTGGATGCCTACCATTCTAGGACCAATTTTATAACCATAGCAAATACCATGCTGTTCTAAAAGACTCTCAAAAATATATAAGTGAATCATGAGAGACTAGAAATTTCTACAAAAATAAGTCACCACCATGCTCTAAAGGATATAAGTGAAGCACTAGAGCAAAAACTATCAAGCTCAAAAGATATAAGTGAAGCACATAGAGTATTCTAGCAAATTCTTATAAAGTAGGCTTCTCCCAAAAGGTGTGTACAGAAAGTATGATTGTGGTAAATAAAAAGCAAAGACTAATATAATACACGACGCTCCAAGCAAAACACATATCATGTGACGAATAAAAATATAGCTACAAGTAAAGTTACCAATGAACGAAGACGAAAGAGGTGATGCCTTCCCGGGGCATCCCCAAGCTTAAGCTTTTGGCTATTCTTGAATATCTTGGGGTGCCTTGGGCATCCCCAAGCTTAGGAGCTTGCCACCATTTATTCCATAGTCCATAAAAGCTTTACCCAAAACTTGAAAACTTCATAACACAAAACTCAACAGGAAATCTTATAAGCCCCGTTAGTGAAAGAAAAGAAAACCACCACATAAGGTACTGTAATGAACTCATTCTTTATTTATATTGGTGTTAAACCTACTGTATTCCAACTTATCTATGGTTTATAAACTATTTTACTAGCCATAGATGCATCAAAATAAGCAAACAACACACGAAAAACAGAATCTGTCAAAAACAGAACAGTCTATAGCAATCTGTAGCTAACTCAAACTTCATTAACTCTAAAAATCCTACCAAAATAGGAAGTTATGTAAATTTTTTTATTGATCAGAATCAAAAAGAATCAACGCAATATCACGTTCCTGTGATTTAACAAAATTATATTCGTGCACGCAAAGTTTCTGGTTTTCAGCAGAATCAAATCAACTATCATCATAGGTTATCCTATAGGTTCTACTTGCCACAAACACTAATTAAAATATAAAACACATATAAACATAAGGTAAATGCAAGATTTGTTACCAAACAGGAGAAAAACAAAAATCATAAAGAAAATTGAGTTGCCTCCCAACTAGCGCTATCGTTTAACGCCCCTAGCTGGGCATAAAAGCGAAGATAGATCTAACGAGTGCCATCTTTGGCACTAAATTCATCAATTGCCCACATGATAGATTCGTAAGGTAATTTGACTTTATTTATTGGAAAGTTCTCCATGCCTTTATTTAATGGAAATTGGAATCTAATATTCCCTTCCTTCATATCAATAATCGCGCCAATCGTTCTAAGGAAATGTCTACCAAGAATAATAGGTCAAGAAAGATTGCAATCTATATCAAGAACGATAAAATCTACGGGCACCAAATTTCTATTTGCAACAATGATAACATCATTGATCCTTCCCATTGGCTTTCTAATGGTGGAATCCGCAAGGTGCAAATTTAAAGAGCAATCATCAAGATCATGGAAACCTAGAATATCACATAAAGTTTTCGGAATCGTGGAAACACTAGCACCCAAATCACACAAAGCAAAACACTCATGATCTTTAATTCTAATATTCATAGTAGGTTCCCACTCATCATTAAGTTTTCTAGGTATAGAAACTTCCAAATTAAGTTTTTCATCACAAGATTGCATCAAGGCATCAACAATATGTTTGGTAAAAGCTTTATTTTGACTATAAGCATGAGGAGAATTAACAACGGATTGCAACAAGGAAATACAACCTTCTAAAGAACAATTATAATAATCAGATTCCTTGAAATCCGAGATAGTGGGTTCAATGCTATTTAAAGTTGTGACCTCTCCAATCCCACTTTTACCAAATTTAGCATCAAGATCGAAAAACTCTGAATTCTTGGGACGCCTTCTAGGTAAAGTTGACTCATCATCAGTCCCATATTATCAAGATTCATATTGCAAAACATAGATCTAATAGGAGATGCATCAATAACTTTAAGATCCTCATCATTATTTTCATGGAAACTAGAAGAACACGCCTTTATAAAGCTATCTTTCTTATCACGCAATCTAGCGGTTCTTTCCTTGCACTCATCAATGGAAATTCTCATGGCTTTGAGAGACTCATTGATATCATGCTTAGGAGGTGAAGATCTAAGTTTAAGAGAATCAACATCAAGCGAAAGTCTATCAACGTTCCTAGCCAAATCATCAACTTTGAGCAATTTTTCTTCAAGCAAAGCATTAAAATTCTTTGAGAAATCATGAATTCTTTCACACTATTCTCAAATATGAGGGCATCTTATTAAAATTGCCATAAGAATTATTGTAGGAATTTCCATAATTATGAGAGGAATTACTAGGGAACGGTCTAGCATTAAACTTTCCTCTATAAGCATTGTTTCCAAAACTATTCCTACCAACAAAATTCACATCCATAGATTCATTGTTATTCTCAATCAAAGTAGACAAAGGCATATCATTGGGATCAAGAGGAGTATTTTTAGTAGCAAACAACTTCATAAGTTCATCCGTCTTTCCACTCAAAACATTGATTTCTTCTATAGCATGCACTTTTTTACTAGAAGAGCTTTCGGTGTGCCATTGAGAATAATTAGCCATAATATTATCATGAAGTTTTGTAGCATCTCCTAACGTGATTTCCATAAACGTGCATCCCGCGGCCGAATCTAAGAGATTTCTAGAAGCAAAGTTCAAACCGGCATAAATTTTTTGTATGATCATCCATAAATTCAAACCATGAGTAGGGCAATTGCGAAGCATCAATTTCATTCTTTCCCAAGATTGGGAAACATGCTCATGATCAAGTTGTTTAAAATTCATAATATCGTTCCTAAGAGTAATAATCTTAGTGGGAGGAAAATACTTAGAGATAAAGGCATCTTTGCACTTGTTCCAAGAATCAATACTATTTTTAGGCAAAGACGAAAAACAAACTTTAGCACGATCTCGAAGTGAAAACGGAAATAACTTCAATTTAACAATATTGTTATCCGTATCTTTCTTCTTTTGCATAGCACACAAATCAACAAAGTTGTTTAGATGAGTAACGGCATCTTCACTAGGAAGGCCGGCGAATTGATCTTTCATAACAAGATTCAGCAAAGCAGTATTGATTGCCCAAGACTCAACATCATTAAGAGGAGCAATCGGAGTACTAAGGAAATCATTATTATTGGTATTCGACAAATCACTCAATTTGGTATTATCTTGCGCCATGGCAACAAGTAATCCAACACACAAGCAAACAGAAAAAAGGCAAGCGAAAAGAGAGAGAGAGAGAGAGAGAGAGAGAGAGAGAGAGAGAGAGATTGGGAAAGAGAGGGCGAATAAAACGACAAGGGTGAAGTGGGGGAGAGGAAAACGAGAGGCAAATGGCAAATAATGTAAATGCGAGGGAGATGGGTTTGTGATGGGTACTTGGTATGTCTTGACTTGAGCGAAGACCTCCCCGGCAACGGCACCAGAAATCGCATGTTGGCGGGAGGTCGAATCTTGACTTGACTTCGTGGAAGCCTCCCCGGGAACGGTGCCAAAAATCCTTCTTGCTACGTCTTGAGCTTGCGTTGGTTTTCCTTGAAGAGGAAAGGGTGATTCAGCAATAGTAGTGTAAGTATTTCCCTTAGTTTTTGAGAACCAAGGTATCAATCCAGTAGGAGACTCCACAAAAGTCCCATGCACCTACACAAACAAACAAAGAACTCGCAACCAACGCAATAAAGGGGTTGTCAATCCCTTCACAGCTACTTGCGAAAGTGAGATCTAATAAAGATAGTATGATAAGATAAATATATTTTTGGTATTTTGTAATATATATGCTAAAAGTAAAGATGCAAATAAAATTAGATTGGAAGCAAAATATGATAAGAGATAGACCCCGGGGCCATAGGTTTCACTAGTGGCTTCTCTCAAGATAGCATAAGTATTACAGTGGGTGAACAAATTACTGTCGAGCAATTGATAGAAAAGCGAATAATTATGAGATTATCTAGGCATGATCATGTATATAGGCATCACATCCATGACAAGTAGACCGACTCCTGCCTGCATCTACTACTATTACTCCACACATCGACCGACTCCTGCCTGCATCTAGAGTATTAAGTTCATAAGAACAGAGTAATGCATTAAGCAAGATGACATGGAGGGATAATCTCAAGCAATATGATATAAACCTCATCTTGTTATCCTCGATGGCAACAAGATTGAACTCAAAGCTAAGCACTTCTCCCATGGCAAGAAAGATCAATCTAGTAGGCCAAACCAAACTGATAATTCGACGAGACTTGCAAAGATAACTCAATCATACATAAAAGAATTCAGAGAAGATTCAAATATTATTCATAGATAAACTTGATCATAAACCCACAATTCATCGGATCTCGACAAACACACCGCAAAAAGAGTTTACATCGAATAGATCTCCACAAGAGAGGGGGAGAACATTGTATTGAGATCCAAAAAGAGATAAGAAGCCATCTAGCTAATAACTATGGACCCATAGGTATGTGGTAAACTACTCACAACTCATCGGAGGGGCAAGGATGTTGATGTAGAAGCCCTCCATGGTCGATTCCCCCTCCGACAGAGTGTCGGCGAAGGCTCCAAGATGAGATCTCACGGATCCAGAAGGTTACAACGGTGGAAATTGTGTTTTGTTGGCTCCCTGGATGTTTTCGGGGTACGTAGGCTTATATAGGAGGAAGAAGTACGTCGGTGGACGCCCGAGGGGCCCACGAGATAGGGGATGCGCCCTATAGGGGGGCGCCCTCCTATCTCGTGGAAGCTTCGGCTGCTTCTTCACTTGCACTCCAAGTCCTCCTGGTCATGTTCGTTCCAAAAATCACACTCCCGAAGGTTTCATTCCGTTTGGACTTCGTTTGATATTCCTTTTCTTCGAAATACTGAAATAGGCAAAAAAACAGCAATACGGGCTGGGCCTCCGGTTAGTAGGTTAGTCCCAAAAATGATATAAATGTGTAAAATAAAGCCGATAAACATCCAAAAGGGGTAATATAATAGTATGGAACAATCAAAAATTATAGATAGGTTGGAGACGTATCAGTCTGCCGTCGCCGGATAATAACAGCAGGTGTGGGTGAGTAGAGGGATTTCTAGGCCAGCGATGGGAGTACGGTGGGGCGGTGAGGCCTGCGTAAATTATACTCCTCCTAAAAGCCACAACGCTCGCAGGAGCGCTTGCGGCGCGCCACGAGTGCCCTGGTGCGTGGCCGTTTCCCAGCGCGCTGACACAACGCCTCTTCCTCAGCCTTGCATTGGCGGCTTGCCAGCGGGCGAGCGCGATCTCACCGGTGTGGTGATCCGGCGCCAACAGGTACTCCTCCTGGCTGGAAGCGTGCACCCGGTCCATGTACCGCCAGGCGTAGATGAGGCGCTTGGGCCCGACTGCACTCAGGGCGTCGGCATGGGTGTCCTCCGCCACCCTCATGGCCCTCGCATGAGCCTTCTACCAAAGAGCCAATTGCCTGACTCTCTCGGACGCGACATAGGCCTCCCAGGCAGCTTGTTGCGCGGTGTGCTTCTCTTCCTCGGCCTTCTTCTCCGCCTCTATTTTGGTGCGCTCTGCTGGAGGCAAAGCCTCCCACAAGGCGACATTAATTTCTTTCCAAAGCTCCTCAAGGCTGGGGGGCTCGGCGGGCGGCACGGCGTTCTCCTCGTAGCGGGGAGCCGGCACGTCCTCTCACGCGCGTGCTGGCGAGATTGGGAACGCCGACACGTCCACCTCGACGGGTCGCGGCGAGGAGCGGAACGCCGACGCGTCCTCCTCGACTAGTGGCGGCGAGGAATGGAACGGCGACACATCGCGTCGCGGCGAGGAGCGGAACACCGACGCGTCCTCCTCGACTAGTGGTGGCGAGGAACAGAACAGCGACGCATCGCGTAGCGGCGAGGAGCGGAACACCGACGCGTCCTCTCGACTAGTGGCGGCGAGGAACGGAACGGCAACGCGTGACCGTCCGCGCGGTGCAGCGAGGGGCTCCTAGGGCTTGGGAGGGGTGATGCCATGGTGGTCGACATGAGAGGGAGGGGGAGGAGATAGCGATGAACGTGAACGTGAGGGGGAGGAGATAGCAATGTCATGGGAGGCGCAGTATTTATTGCGAGCAATGGCACACCTACGTAAGATATGGACTGAGCTGCACTGACTTAACTACAGGTCCAGTTGCGTCACTGACATGTGGGCCAGTCCCCTGTTGGGCCCATATGCCAGTGACCTAATGCACCTGCTACGTCTTGAGCTTGCGTTGGTTTTCCTCGAAGAGGAGAGGGTGATGCAGCAATAGTAGCGTAAGTATTTCCCTCAGTTTTTGAGAATCAAGGTATCAATCCAGTAGGAGGCTCCTCAAAAGTCCCACGCACCTACACAAAAAAACAAAGAACTCGCAACCAACGCAATAAAGGGGTTGTCAATCCCTTCACGGCCACTTGCGAAAGTGAGATCTAATAAAGATAGTAAGATAAGATAAATATATTTTTGGTATTTTATAATATCACTACTAGGAAAAGGGCTATAGATGAAATTGACACTAATGGCGCACCAGAGAAGTGGTGCGCCACTACTATATACTAATGGTGCACCATTTGGTGATGCGCCATTAGTGTGGAAGACACTAATGGCGCACCAGACACAAGGTGCGCCACTAGTAACAATTTTTTTTCCATTTTTCCAAACATACTAATGGCGCATCCGGGCAACAGAGTGCGCCACTAGTACCAGCCACAGAGTGCGCCAGTACTGTATTTTTTTATTCTTTTTTTTTGCAAAACTACTAATGGCGCACCATGGCACAGTGCGCCATTACTAGTTTAAACTAGTAATGGCGCACTATGCCACGGTGCGCCATTAGTATATATATATATATATATATATATATATATATATATATATATATATATATATATATATATATATTACTTTTTTGCAAAACTACTAATGGCGCACGGATGTGTGGTGCGCCATTAGTATGTTGTGTTACTAATGGCGCATGTCTGTGTGGTGCACCATTAGTAACCTGGGACCAGCTAGATATTTTGGACAGCCACACCTACACACTCACTTTCCCCACTTCATTCCCTCCACCTCCTTCTCCAAGCTTGTCGGATGCCTCCTCCTCCTCACGTCATTTGCACCATAGATTCATCAAAATTAAGTGGTGAAATTACCTTTTTTTGATAGGTAAGTAAGGGGAAAGCTATCTTCATGTTGTAGATGTACTTTTTTTCTCCCTAGCTCGCTCCAACAACATGCACATGCAATTTTTGTGGCCTAGCTAGATCTATGTGTGTTTGTGGTGTTGCATATGTTTGTGGTGTTGCATATATGTTTGTGTTTGCAGGTACCGGTATTTGAAATGCGATAGTTGCCAATATTTTGCCGGAATGTTCATTTCCGTTTCGGCGAGAATTTTGGCACTATGCATTCTTTTTGGTCCTATTTTTTAGGGAAAGTCATGCCAATTTTTTTCTTGGTTCTAAAATATCGTTTTGCTCTACCCCGCAGGCGACCATGGTCCGCACGATGACCGAAGGCATCGTGAATAGGTTTTTGAGCTCCACGAAGGCCGAGATGCTTCAAAAGAACGGGACGGAGATAAGATGTCCGTGTCGAAGATGCAAGCTGAAGAGCATTATTGCGGACCTGGATTCCAGGAAGGTGTGGGACTACCTGCTCTTGCGTGGTTTCATTGATGGCTATCAGTGGCAAGGTGATGAAGATGACTATGAAGTCGTCCATGGGGGCCGGGCAAGAAATGAGGAAGGGCAACAAGACAACCACCGCGGCGAGGGCGGGCGAGAAGACGAAGAATCTCCAGGACATGATCATGACGGTGATCCTGTACACAGTCATCATGTAGAAGATGCCGGACATGATGATGAGAAAGATCAAGACGAAGGGCATGATCATGAAGATGAAGATGCCGGAGCAGACGATGATGGAGGCTGGGTGTAGGACCCTCATATTCAAGAGCTGCTTCTCAAGCAGACGGATAACGCAAGAGCTGCCGCCCGAGAGAAAGCCAAGCTAGATCAACTGGAGATAGACGCGGTTACTCCATTGTATGAAGGATGCAGGCCCGAGGATACCCGCCTGAAAGTAACGCTCATGGCTCTAGAGATGAAGGTAAAACACAAAATGACCGATGCATGCTTTGACGAGAACATGTCATTCTAGCACGAACGTCTTCCCAAGGGGAACAAGTGCCTGACCAGTTTCGAGGAGGCGAAGAAAATTGTGTGTCCTCTGGATTTACCGCACGTGAAATACCATGTGTGCATGAACAATTGCATCATTTATCGGGATGAGCACGCGGAGTCTACCCTATGTCCGGTGTGCGGCGTCACTCGATACAAGAAGAGGAAGAAAGCTCCTCAAAAATTGGTGTGGTCCTTTCCGATCACTCCTTGTCTGCAACAGTATTTCGCGGACCCTAAGGTAGCAAAGCTCCTGCGTTGGCACGCGGATAGGGAGGAGAAGAAGCGGGAAGATGACGGAAATGATCCGGAGATAAATAAAAAAGACAAGATGCTGAGTCACCCTAAAGATGCGAGCTAGTGGCAAGCATTGAACTTCGAACACCCAGAATTTGGGAAGGATCCAAGGAACATCGTGCTGGGGGCGAGCACCGATGGAGTCAATCCGTTTGGCAGCCAGAGAAGCAAACATAGCACCTGTCCTGTGTTTGTGTGGATGTACAACCTTCCCCCCTGGTTGTGCATGAAGAGGAAGTACATTCACATGAGTATGCTAATTGAAGGGCCGAAACAACCAGGGAATGACATCAATCTGTATCTGGGGCTGCCGAAAGAGGAGCTAGACACGCTGTGGAAAACGCCAGCCAATACATGGGACACCACAGAGAAAGAATATTTCCCTATGAGAGCCGCACTGCTCACGACGGTGCACGACTATCTCGGTTACGGATATCTTGCGGGGCAGGTGGTCCACGGATTTTCTGGATGCGTAAGGTGCATGGATGACACAACGTATCGCCAGCTAGATAGAGATCCCGGGTCTTTGAAAACCGTGTTCATGGGACATCGAAGGTGGCTTCGCGACGATGACCCGTGGAGGAAAGGTAAGGATCTGTTCGATGGTGAAACCGAACCCCGAAGACGCCCGCGTATGAGGAGCGTCGAGGAAATAGACGAGCTGTTGAAAAATTGGAAAGAGTGCCCACTGCTGGGAAAGAAGCAATAGGCGCCAGAGCCGGGAAAGAAGCAAAAGGCGCCAGAGCCGCTGCTGAAGGTATGGAAAATGAGGTCTGTTTTCTGGGACTTGCCGTACTGGAAGATCCACCATGTGCCTCACAACCTTGATGCCATGCATATCACGAAGAACGTGTGCGAGAGTTTGCTTGGTACCCTGCTCAACATGCCAGATAGGACCAAAGATGGGCCGAAAGCAAGGGCAGACTTGAAATCAATGGGCATCAGGCAGGAGCTTCACACTAATGATGATGATGATGATGAGGCGAAGCAGGACACAGAAAGTCGTCACAAAGGCAAAAAGGCCAAGAAGACCAGAAATGACTACCCTCCCGCGTGCTTCACTCTAAGTCAGGAGGAGATCGAGCAGTTTTTCACCTGCCTCGTAGGAGTAAAACTTCCTTACGGTTACACGGGGAAGATAAGCAGATACCTAGACCCAGCGAAGCAGAAGTTCAGCGGGATGAAGTCTCATGACTGTCACATGCTGATGACGCAGATACTTCCAGTTGCAATCCGTGGGATCATGGACGCGCACATCCGTGAAATGCTATTTGGCCTATGCAACTTTTTTGACGTCAACTCTCGGAAGTCGATTGGCGTGAGGCAACTAAGAAGGCTACAGGAAGAGATCATGGTGATACTATGCGAGCTTGAGATGTACTTCCCGCCCGCATTCTTCGATGTTATGGTGCATCTGCTGGTCCATATCATGGAGGATATCATCCAACTCGGGCTGACGTTCCGGCACAGCATGATGCCATTCGAAAGGATGAATGGTGTCATCAACGGATACGTTCGCAACATGTCACGTCCAGAGGGAAGTATAGCTAGGAGCTTTCTGACCGAAGAGTGCATCTCCTACTGCACGAACTATCTAGGCATCGAGAACCCCATTGGTCTGCCTGTCAACAGGCACCTCGGCAGGCTCGCTGGATGGGGTCATCGTGAGGGTTGCCGCGAAATGGATGTCGACTTCGAGGGTCGACTCGCCGACTTTGAAAGAGCAAACCTAGTCATGCTACAACACATAGACGTGGTTGATCCTTGGGAGGTAGAGCACAAAACCTTTATTGAGAAGACGTACAATGACCGAGGCCAACAGAGGACGGACGGAGATATAATCAAAGAGCACAACTCATGTTTCATGTGTTGGTTCAAGCAGAAGCTTCTGTCATACCCTTGAGGATTCTTCCGCGGAAGAACAACTCATATTCGCCTTGTCACAGGGTGCCGAGCACAACCTCATGACCTATGAGGCGTACGATATCAACGGCTACACATTCTACACTGAGGACAAGGACATGAAGAGCGATGGTTATCAGAACTCCGGCGTAACGATGGAATCCTACACCGGTAACAACAAGGACAGATACTACGAAAGGATCCAGGAGATCTGGAAGCTGAGCTACGCTGGAGAGAAGGTCCCAATGTTCCATGTCAGATGGGCCAAGAGCGTCCTAAAAGAAGACCGGTATTTCACCACCATGGTTATACCCGAAGCAAAATCCAAGACCGCGGGCGCAAACGTCACCGTGAAAAATGAGCCATGGGTACTGGCTTCCCAAGTGGATTGTCACGCCCAATATGCGATACTATCCTAAAGAGACTCGAAGGTCCCACCAAGGATAGAACCGCATATTGATACGCTTTTGCAAGGTGGATATCATTACATCAACATTACATAATAGATGGGGATACATACAAAAAGCATACAATGTCACACGAATACAACATCATCTTACATAAGAGCACCATCCAACTACGGATGAAACACAAATAGAAACTCAAACGACATCCACCCTGCTAGCCTAGGCTGCCGACCTAGAACCTATCCCCTGATCAAAGAAGAAGCAGAAGAAGAACTCCAAAACAAGCAAACATCGCTCTCGCGTCATGATCATCGCATAACCTGTACCTGCAACTATTGTTGTAGTAATCTGGGAGCCACGAGGACTCAGCAATCCCATTACCATGGGTATCAAGACTAGCAAATATTAAAGGGAAAGGAAGGGGTAAAGTGGTGAGGTTGCAGCAGCGACTAAGCATGATATGGTGGCTAACATACGCAAATAAGAGCGATAAGAGAACAAACTGAACGGTCATGAAGCTAGCAATGATCAAGAGGTGATCCTGAACTCCTACTTACGTCAGACATAACCCAAAACCGTGTTCACTTCACGGACTTCGCCGAGAAGAGACCATCAGGGCTACACATGCGGTTGATGCATTTTAATTCGGATCTGGTGTCAAGTTATCTACAACCGGATATTAACAAATTCCCATCTGCCACATAACCGCGGGCACGGCTCTCAAAAGTTTATACCCTGCAGGGTTGTCCCAACTTAGCCCATGATAAGCTCTCACAGTCAACGAAGGATATTCCTTCTCCCAGGAAGACCCAATCAGACTCAGAATCCCGGTTTACAAGACATTTCGACAATGGTAAAACAAGACCAGCAAAGCCGCCCGATGCGCCGACAATCCCGATAGGAGCTGCACATATCTCATTCTCAAGGCAACACCGGATAAGTCAAGCTACGAGTAAAACTAGACCTCAAGTTTCCCCGAGGGGGCCCCGCAGGCTGCTCAGTTCGGACCAGCACTTAGAGAAGCACTGGCCCAGGGGGGGCTAAAATAAAGATGACCCTTGGGTTAATTACTCCCAAGGGAAAAGTAGGTGGTGGTGAGGCAAATGGTAAAACCAAGGTTGGGCCTTGCTGGAGGAGTTTTATTCAAAGCGAACTCTCAAGGGGGTCCCATAAATCACCCAACTGCGTAAGGAACACAAAATCCGGGAACATAATACCGATATGACGGAAACTAGGGCGGCAAGAGTGGAACAAAACACCAGGCATAAGGCCGAGCCTTCCACCCATTACCAAATATATATATGCATTAATAATATAAGAGATATTGTGATATCCCAACATAATCATGTCCACCATGGAGCAATCTTCAACTTCACCTGCAACTAACAACGTTATAAGAGGGGCTGAGAAAAGTGGTAACATAGCCAAGCAATGGTTTGCTAGGAAGGGTGACAAGGTTAGAGGCTGACATGGCAATTTGGGCGGCTTGATGGAACAAGGGATAGGTAGCGCAACATAGCGATAGAAGGAATCAACTAGCATAGAAATGATAGTAGTGAGATTCAGGGTACCGGTCATCTTGCCTGAAATCCCGCAAGGAAGAAGAACGAGTCCATGAAGAAGATGAAGCCACGAAGACAAACCAAGCGTAGACGAACGAATCCTCACAATCGCAACATTACCGGAACTAAGAAGCAACACCGGAAAGAAACAAACAACATGGTAAATGCACAATCATAAACATGGCATGATGCATAAACAAGCATAATGCATGTCCGGTTTAATGAGGCATGGCATTGCAAAGTGCAACAAACAATACTACAAGTTAAATGGAGCTCAATATGCAACGAGTTGCATATTGACGAAACACCACATTCATTTATTTAGTTCTCTCCCGCTTATGTACCCAACAATATTAAATGTTGTTAAACATGGCAAGAGGTGAAACATTATTAAACTACCTATCCAGGCAAGTTTAAGTGATGCCGGAACAACAAATAACAATTCCGGAAAATCCCCATATGCAATTTATGAATTTGGTACTGTTCTGCCCTAAAACATATTTCAATGTTGCTAAACAGTAAAACAAAGTGCACCAAGTTAATCTATGCATTTTTTCACCCCATTTACATATAAAGTTTATTAAAATTGGAGTTACGGTTATTTAGTTATGAAATAAATCATTTTAAGATGGCATTTATGCAAAAATAAAGAAAACAACAAGTTTAAGCATTTTAAACATGGATGAATGTGGCATAATGTGAAACTAGATGAAATTCTAAGCATTTTACATATATGACATGATCTATTTGGATGCATGGATATTTAGCTATGCACAATTCAAAATGATGGCATTTCTGTAAATATGCATGCACTGGAAAATGCTAAAACCACACAGCAGGAAAAAACACATACGCGGGCCAGAAGCAACATAGTGCAGTGGCCCAGAACTGGAATCATGCCCAACCAGCTATGGGTGTGTGCGTGCAACAGTAAAGGAAAAAACAGAGCAAAAATTGGGGCCCGCGTATATGACATGATCTATTTGGACGCGTGGATATTTAGCTATGCACAGTTCATAATTATGGCATTTTTGTAAATATGCATGGACTGGAAAATGTTAAAACCACACAGCAGGAAAAAACACATACGCGGGCCAGAAGCAACATAGTGCAGCGGCCTAAAACTAGAATCGGGCCCAACCGGCTATGGGTGTGTGCGTGCAACAGTAAAGGAAAAACAGAGCAAAAAATGGGGCCCCTGGGGATCGAACCCAGGTCCTCTTGGATGTGTGCATGACGAAGGAACCACTGGGCTTGGTTAGTGTTTGTGATACAAAGGGGGATCGGCCGCAGATGAACATTGCTCTTATGCGGCTGGGAACAGAAGAATATCAAAACAAACTAATGAAACAAATGGGGATTGCCTAGGATTCGAACCCCGAACACATAGATAGACGGGCAGAGTACTAGCCAGATGGGCTAATGCGATATTTGTGAAATGGAATGGTTCTGGAGCTAGATCACACATGAAATCGAGTTATCTGAACCATACTGAAGAACAATGACAAAGACAGATTGCTATCTCTGCTGCCGTGGCTGGGCACGCATGGCAGCGTGCGCGTGAGGATGCGCCTATGAGGAGAGGTCGTGCAAGAGGCTTGGGTGCACGGGAAGACTCGAGGACAAGCTCAAGGTCTCCTCGGCCATGGCGGCGGCAAGATGAAGCAGGGCCACGGGCTCGCAATCGAGCGCGTCCGTGCGCATGTGCAGATGCGTGTGCATGGAGGTGTGTAGCGAAGCTGCAGCAAAACAACAAAGCCAGCGGCATGTGTGGGAGCAGGAGCTTGCGGCCATGGCGGCGATGCATGGCGGGGCAGGAGCTACAGCGGCGAGCAAGCGGCAAGTAGGGAGTGGCACGACGAGGCGGCGTGTGCGAGAGAGGACCCAGAGCGGGGCAAAGCGCGAGGAACCACGGCGACTACTGCAACTACACAACAAAATTCAGAACTCGTCGGAGCACCGAGAACACGAAGATGGCATGGACCTAGCGATGACTCCGGTGATCAAATCGCGATAGAAAAGAGCAGAGATGGATTTGGGTATACCTATTATACCTGTGACATGAGGATGAGGTCGGGGACATAAATTATTGACGGAGAGGAGGCGAGGAACTCCGGTGGACTTGCTGTCCATGAAGAAGACGAAGCAGAGGACGAAGAGGACGTCGGGGAAGGCGTCCTCGGGCTCGGATCGGCGTCAGAACGTACTCGGGGAGGCGCTGCGGTGCTCGGGGTCGTCGGAGGGGAGGCCGGCGATGCTCCTACTCCGGTTCTGGGCTCTTGCTTGGGACGGCCATGGTGGCTGCAGGGAGGAGATGCAGCGGGGAGGAGCTGCCCTCCTAGGTGGCGGTGGCGAGGAAATCGAGAGGGAGTAGAGGGAAACCCTAGGGCGTGGCTGCTGGCTTAAAAGAAGGGGAGAAGACGACGCGACCTCGGCGTCCGTGAAGCTCACGGTGCGAGCGCGAGCACTCTGTCTCTGGAACAGAGACGACGACGCAACAGGGCAGGTGGCCGTGAACAGAGTTGGGCCAGGTGGGCTGCGTGGGGGGTGAGCTGGGCTGCGGCTGCTGGGTTGCTGCTGCTCCAACTACTTCTGCCTCTTTTATTTCTTCAACCAGAATAAAAGAGCAAAAAGCACAGAGGAAAATGAGAGGTATGAGGAAGAAATGAATATACCCCTAGAGTCCATGAATTATGTAGTATTTGATAAAATTGAGTTGGGAATTTTTAGAGGTAGACAAATAATCCAAGTTTGAATTAAATTCAAACTTGAGCAATTTTTGAACCCAACCAAAACAACTCCAAAATGGATGAAATTTGATAGAGAGGGTTTAGGCATGGTTTAAGATTAATAGGGAAAGAATGAACATTTATGGAGGAAGGGAAAAGGTCACTTGCAATAAAGGGGGAATTTGAAAGAAGGAAGAAGTGAAATGGTTTGCACTTGGAGAAGGGCCTTGGAGAAAAGATGAAGAGACAAACAACCATAGGAGGAAGAGGGGAAGATGGACAGCACATAAACAACACATCAACATAAAGAATGCAACACACATGATGATCATGATATAATGCAACAAAAAAATGACAAGAGGCACATCCATATCATGTAGCATATAACAAGGTGAGATGAACATGGCAAACAAACAAAGATGGCGCAAAACAATATAATAAAATATGAACAAGATGCAAGAAGAAAAATATGGCAATGGTACTCATCATGGTCATGGCATCAACATAGAGGAATGAAGGATGCAAAACAATTTATGATAATGCAACAAACATAATAAACACACGGCAACAACTAAAATGAAATAGAAGGCCTCTGGAGCATCGGTCTCGGGGCGTTACAACTCTCCTCCACTAACAAGAGATCTCGTCCCGAGATCTTAGGACCGAGAAAGGGGGAAAAGGATGAGGTGAAACAAGAGCTGAAGAGAGAAGAACAAAGTTGAGAGCACTGGGTAGAAAAAAAGGAACGACGAGTATGACGAGAATCAAAAACTCAAAGAACACGATGGATTCTGAAACCATTCCGGTTAGAACAAAATAAGAATGGAAGAATTTAGGTAGCACTCCGGCTGAAACATGGAGGAATAGAACACGAGCTTGAGAGGATGGAATGATACTTGATGAAGACATGACACAAAACCTTCGGAAAGAATAGAAAAAGTTGAATGAAAAGAACGGAGAAGAAATTGACAACTTGTGCCACGAATGAAATAGAAAGCATCTTTAGAAGGAAGGTTTAAATAGAGTTGTTGAAAAAATCAACAACAAAAGAATAAGCTTGTTGTGGTCTTATAGGTAACATCTCAAGATCATAAGGTGATAACCGGCCACAAACGGAAATGATTGGATAGCTAAGAAGAACGAAGAAATGCAAATCTCCACTTCAAAAGAATACGGGGAATTATTTGCACTTCGAGAAGCGAGAAGAAAAGATACTTGAACTCCTCCAACAAAATCTTGATGAACTCTTGAAGAATGAATTAAATCATGAAGAACCACCATGAAGAACTCCGGTGACAAAAGGATGATGAGATAGAATGAAGGAAGAAAGAATAAGATGAGCCTTGCGGTGATTTAGATGGAGGTTCCGACGAGATGACCAGGGAAATTTGAACTCCGGAAATGAAAAGATGCAAACACTTGGAACTAGAATTTATTCATCAAGAACAAACTCCGAAGGAAGGGATTACTCACTTGGATGAAATAAGAATAAGATTTATTGTATGCTTATCCTTCATGAAATTAAATTGATGACAAGCAATGGATTTTACATACTACTTATTCTTCTTGAAAAGTATTAAGGGGTATAGCACAAAACTTGAGAAAGTCTTCATGAACCACCGAAAGGATTGGAAAGAACGAATGAATTAAAATGATAATCAAGGAAAAAGAATCTTGAACGAACCATCGTAAGAATTCAAAAATTACTGATGAAAGAAAATGAATCACCGGAAGAATTAGAAGAACCAGTATGCTTGAGGGAAATTTAGATGCAAAAGAACAAAGAGATCCTGAGCTGATTAAATAACACTTGAAAGAAGCACCGGGATAACTGGATAACGGTAGCTGAAATGTGAGGACCAAGAATTCTTCTGGAAGGATGGCCTCCGGCTTAAAAGGAGGAAGAGGGGAAGATGGAGAGCACATAACCAACACATCAACATAAAGAATGCAACACACATGATGATCATGATATAATGCAATAAAAAATGACAAGAGGCACATCCATATCATGTAGCATATAACAAGGTGAGATGAACATGGCAAACAAACAAAGATGGCGCAAAACAATATAATAAAATATTAACAAGATGCAAGAAGCAAAATACGGCAATGGCACTCATCATGGTCATGGCATCAACATGGAGGAATCAAGGATGCAAAACAATTTATGATAATGCAACAAACATAATAAACACACGGCAACAACTAAAACGAAATAGAAGGCCTCTGGAGCATCGGTCTCGGGGCGTTACATGGACCAATGCTTCTGCATTGCCGCCGACAAGCACCCCCCCCCCCCCCCCGCACCCTCCCCCGCTCCACCGCAGCCAACGAGCACCCCCGCACCCTCCCCCACTCCACCGCAGCCAACAAGCACCCCCCGCACCCTCCCCCGCTCCACCGCCGCCGCCGATGATATTTTCAAGTAACAAATTTGATAATATTTTTTAAAAAATTATTACTGTTTTATAAAAAATTATTACTGTTTCATATTCATATTCATTTTTTTAAAAATAATAAAAAAACATACTAATGGCGCACCGGCCCAGTGGTGCGCCATTGCTATCTAAAAAAAGATTTCTAATGGCACACCGACGGGGGGTGCGCCATTGCTATCAAAAAAAGATTTCTAATGGCGCACCGACAGGTGGTGCGCCATTAGTAAGCTTCCCCCCTAGCTAATTCCTCCCTCTCCCTCGCCAGATCCCCTTCGTCCCTCTCTCCCTCGCACAATCCACCCGCACGCTGCCCCGACCCACGCTGCCGCCACCCCGAGCCCCGCCGGACTCCACCCCCGCCTTCCTCCTCGCCGTTGGCGCCGAGCAGCGACGCATCACCGTTGAAAGTGCAACTATACCTAGGTGGTTTTGGTAATTCATAACAACATATATCTCATTGAGCTAATGCTATTCCAGGACTATTATTTCAGGAAAGCTCAATGAATGGCATGGCATGGATGATGAAAGTGGATCCCTCAAAATACTAAGAACAAAGGATTGGCTCAAGCTCAAAAGCTCAAGACTCTTCATTTTATATTTTAGTGATCCAAGATCACATTGAGTCTATAGGAAAAGCCAATACTATCAAGGAGGGATGAGGTGTTTCTTAATGAGCCTATTGCTTCATGTGCTTTGTGATATGCTCCAAAACCCTCAGCTACTTTCCCACATCCACATATGACCTAAACCCAAAGCCAAAATCGGTCACACCGATTCTTTCTATCCGGCACCACCGATACCAAAGGTCATAGCCACGGCCACAAACCCTAAGCAAATCAGTCTTACCGATAGGGATCTCGGTCTTACCGAGATGGGATTGTAATCTCTCTGTTTCCCTTTGTAACGTTTCGGTCTAACAGAAGTGAGCGATCGGTCCCACCGAGATTGCAATGTAAACTCTCTGTTTCCTTTTTGTAACATTTCGGTCTCACCGAAAAGAGCAAATCGGTCCCACTGAGTTTACCTGACCAACTCTCTAGAAAGCTTATTACCAAGATCGGTCTCACCGAGTTTGTGTAATCGGTCTTACCGAGGTTATGTTATGCCCTAACCCTAACCAAATCGGTCTCACCGAGATGCATGTTAGTCCCACCGAAAATCACTAACGGTCACTAGGTTTACTAAATCGGTCTGACCGAGTCTGTTAAATCCGTCCCACCGAGTTTGGTAAATTGTGTGTAACGGTTAGATTTTGTGTGGAGGCTATAAATACCCTCCACCTCCTCTTCATTCGTGGAGAGAGCCATCAGAACAAACCTACACTTCAACTTACCATTTCTGAGAGAGAACCACCTACTCATGTGTTGAGGCCAAGATATTCCATTCCTACCATATGAATCTTGATCTCTAGCCTTCCCCAAGTTGCTTTCCACTCAAATCTTCTTTCCACCAGATCCAAAAGCTATGAGAGAGAGTTGAGTGTTGGGGAGACTATCATTTGAAGCACAAGAGCAAGGAGTTCATCATCAACGCACCATTTGTTACTTCTTGGAGACTGGTGTCTCCTAGATTGGCTAGGTGTCACTTGGGAGCCTCCGACAAGATTGTGGAGTTGAACCAAGGAGTTTGTAAGGGCAAGGAGATCGCCTACTTCGTGAAGATCTACCGCTAGTGAGGCAAGTCCTTCGTGGGCGACGGCCATGGTGGGATAGTGTAACGTCCCGGATCCGATGCGCCAGGTGTCTGTCAGTTATTCGTCGTCGTTGCCATGTCATGTGCTTGCGTGTTGCATTTTATCATGTCATCATGTGCATCTCATTTTGCATACATGTTCATCTCATGCATTCGAGCATTTTCCCCGTTGTCTGTTTCGCGATCCGGCACTCCTATGCCCTCCGGCGTCCCCCTTTTCTCTCTCGTTGTGAGAGGGTGTTAAACGTTCTCGGAATGGACCGAGTCTTGCCAAGCGGCCTTGGTATAGCGCCGGTAGACCATCTGTCAAGTTTCGTACCATTTGGAGTTTGTTTCGTACTCCAACGGTTAACCGCGTAGCCCGAAACCCCCCTTTTCTCTTTGCAGCCCAACACCCTTCCAAACTGGCCCAAAACCCATCTAACTCCCCTCCATGCTCTCGGTCGTTCGATCACGATCGCGTGGCCGAAAACCGCTCCTCATTTGGACTCTCCTAGCTCCCTCTACCTATAAATATGTGCATCTCCCCCGAAATCCCGGTCTAACCCTAGATTTTCCCCTCCGCGCCGCGCCGGACATGTCCGTCCCCGGCCGAACGCGTTCGCACCGCCGCCCCGGCGAATCCTGCATCGCCACGTGGCCCGCGCCGCCGGCCCGCCGCGGCCTGCAGCGGGCCCCCGAGGGCCCGATCTGCCCCGCGTCGCCGCTCCTCGGCCCCTGCTCGCGCCGCCGTCCGAGCTCGCCGCCGGCGCCGCCCTTTGCCGCCGCCCGTGCCTCCATGCCCGCCGCCCGTGCCCGAGGTCGCCACCGCGCCTCCTCTGGCGCTGGCCAGCGCGCGTCCCCACGCCCCCTCGCCGATCTCCGGCCTCGCCTCCGTCCTCCCTCCGCCTCCGGTGCGCCCCGCCGCCGCCGCCCTTCGCCGCCGGCTGCGCCGACCGGCCGGAGCGCCGCGCCCGGCTCCCTGCCGCCTCTCCCGCGCCGCCTCTCCTTCGCCCCGGCCAGATCCGGCCGCGGGAGGGCCGGATCTGGCGACTCCCATCTCCGACCGCCTCCCCTCGCGAGCTCCGGTGAGCTCTCCGGCGATCCTCGATATCCGTGCAAATAGGTTGACCCCGTTTTTGTCCAAGTCCCCAGATTTGCATATTATCATGCCTTGTTCATTGCATCGTCTCTTTGCATCTGTAGCTCTGTTTTGTGCGTGTAATATGTCAAATTGTTAGTCTCAATGAGTAGTTCATTTCATTCCATTGCATCATATTCATTCGAGCTCATCTTGATTCCTGAATCATCGTTGCAAGAGTGCTTCATGATGTTAACCTGCTGAAACAGTTATAACATGCTCATTTGCCATTTTTGCCATGATTGCTGTGTGCATCCTATGAGGTTGATATCTTTATGTGTTTTGAACTATGCCATGTCTTCTTTACAGAGGTGCTTACCATGTATTTTTGTGATCAATGTGGTGACTAGCACAAGCATGCAAACTAGGCCTCGTGATGTTGTTGTTTTTAGTCCCTGTTCTGCTGTTATTTTGATGCCATGTAAACTGGATGCTACAGAGAGATCCATGCATATTTTGAGATACTTCAGTAAGGATGTTTTGAACATATGATTGTTCTCTATCCATTCATGCCCTGGGTTGCAATTATGGAGTAGTCTAGCATGTCATTTTCGTGCTCTACTTTTGCTGCAAAATGTTTCCTGGCAGATTGTTTACTTATTATTCAATTTTGCCAAGGTTGTTGTAGTTGATCCTTGCATGCTATGAACTTGTTCTTGACTTGGTTTGTTTCACAAACATGTCTTCTTGCTGATGTTATGCTTATCTTGTCATGCAATGACTTGTGGTGAGTGAATCGAGCTTGTTAAGAAGGGTACTTGCTGTTACTGTTTTCTAGGCTGAATCTGTTATTTCGTGATGCTATGTAAACCTGCTGCTACAAGCCATTCTATGCATAATCTGAAGATGATCACTAAATATGTTTTGTTCTACATGTCATGCTCTATCCATTCATGCCCCTGGGTGCAATTATAGCTTGTTGTAGCTTGTTCATATCTTGCTTCAAAGTTGCTTGATAATGTTGCTGTCAGCCTGTTAACATTAAGTTCAGTTGTTGCCATGATTGCTGTTAGTGATACATGCACCCTATGAACTTGCTATTGCCATGCTTAGCTTCACAAACATGTCTTATTACTTTTGGTTGCCATGCCATGCCATGTATTGCTCTGTAGTGAGTTGCACAAGCTCACCAACATGCCTTCATAATTCTGTTTCTGCCATGTTTGAATCTGTATTATAACTTGCCATGTTTATGTGGGTGCCATCATATTTTCTGATCCTTTTTGGCTCATGGTCAGTAAGGGACTTTTGTTCTATGGGTTTAGTAGATTCATGCCATGCCTTTGTTTGCCATGATAAGTTCCTGTAACATGTTGTTTGATAGCTCTAAACATTGCAACCTGATGTTGTTTTCTGCAAAGTCTGAATTGTTATTATTTGCAATCTTTCCATGTGTGTTTGAGCATGTTCTAGTAGTTTCCGGAGATAGCTCAGTGTTCATGTTTTATTATGCTTTACCTTTACATCATGTCCATGCCTTTTGTTATCATATTGTGGTGCCGTAGCATGTTGTTTTGATGCTTACAATATGCCTAGTTGCTGTTTTGGACAGATTGTTGCTATAACTTGTATAGAGTGTGTGTGTTGCACCGTTGCTCCGTTTTGAGTGTGCTCTATATGAAACTTGCTTAGAATTGCATGTAGCTCCATATTATCATGTTGCATCCTTGTTTTGGTGTGTTTGCTTGATGTTTGGGTGCATTTTGCATCAATGCCATGTTTAACTTGTTTTGCTCATATCTTCTAGACCGTAGCTCCGAACTAAATGAACTTCATATGCAACTTGACTAGAATCTCGTGTAGATCATCTTTGTGCATCTTAACTTGCTGTTTAACAACTTGAACATAAGGTTTATTCAGATCTGGACCAATTTCGAAATATGCATATGAGGACTTACCGGAATTGTTATATGTTGTTCCCGGCCTCATTTAAACTTGCTTTGATGTGTTGCTCTTGTTTGCATCATCTCTTGCCATGAGTAGCTTCATGTAGTTTTTTCATGCATCATGCTTGTTGTGCATCATGCCTTGTTCATGTGTGGTGTGTTTACCATGTTGTGTGCTCCTTTTCGATAGTTCCTGTTTCGTTGCGATCGTGAGGATTCGTTCGTCTACGCTTGGTTCGTATTCGTGGCTTCATCCGTTCGTCTTCTTCATGGATTCGTTCTTCTTCCTTGTGGGATTTCAGGCAAGGTGACCTCTACCCTGGATCTCACTACTATCATTGTTATGCTAGTTGCTTCGTTCTATCGCTATGCTGTGTTACCTATCTTTTGCTCCTCAAGCCTCCCAAATTGCCATGAACCTCTAACCTTTGTCACCCTTCCTAGAAAACCGTTGCTTGGCTATGTTACCGCTTTGCTCAGCCGCTCTTATAGCGTTGTTAGTTGCAGGTGAAGTTTGAAGATTGCTCCATGATGAACAGGATTATGTTGGGATATCACAATATCTCTTATTTAATTAATGCATCTATATACTTGGTAAAGGGTGGAAGACTCGGCCTTATGCCTGGTGTTTTGTTCCACTCTTGCCGCCCTAGTTTCCGTCATACCGGTGTTATGTTCCGGGATTTTGCGTTCCTTACGCGGTTGGGTGATTTATGGGACCCCCTTGACAGTTCGCTTTGAATAAAACTCCTCCAGCAAGGCCCAACCTTGGTTTTACTATTTGCCTCACCTAGCCCTTTTTCCCTTGGGAGTCGCACTCTCGAGGGTCATCTTTATTTTACCCCCCCGGGCCAGTGCCTCTCCAAGTGCTGGTTCAAACCGAGCGATGTCCGGCGCCCCCTGGGCAACCAGGGTCTATGCCAACCCGACGTCTGGCTTATCCGGTGTGCCCTGAGAACAAGATATGTGCAGCTCCTATCGGGATTTGTTGGCACAGCGGGCGGCTTTGCTGGTCTTGTTTTACCATTGTCGAAATGTCTTGTAAACCGGGATTCCGAGTCTGATCGGGTCTTCCTGGGAGAAGGAATATCCTTCATTGATCGCGAGAGCTTATCATGGGCTAAGTTGGGACACCCCTGCAGGGTATAAACTTTCGAAAGCCGTGCCTGCGGTTATAGGCAGATGGGAATTTGTTAATGTCCGGTTGTAGATAACTTGACACCAGATCCGAATTAAAACGCATCAACCGCGTGTGTAGCCGTGATGGTCTCTTTTTGGCGGAGTCCGGGAAGTGAACACGGTTTCTGGGTTATGTTTGACGTAAGTAGGAGTTCAGGATCACCTCTTGATCATTGCTAGCTTCACGACCGTTCCATTTTCTTCTCTTCTCGCTCTTATTTGCGTATGTTAGCCACCATATATGCTTAGTCGCTGCTGCAACCTCACCACTTTACCCCCTTCCTTTCCCATTAAGCTTTGCTAGTCTTGATACCCATGGCAATGGGATTGCTGAGTCGGCTCACAGATTACTACAACAACAGTTGCAGGTACAGGTTTTACGATGATCATGACGTGAGAGCGATGTTTGCTTGTCTTGGAGTTCTTCTTTTGCTTCTTCTTTGATCAGGGGATAGGTTCCAGGTCGGCAGCCTGGGCTAGCAGGGTGGATGTCGTTTGAGTTTCTGTTTGTGTTTCATCCGTAGTCGGATGATGCTCTGATGTATTGTGATGTTGTATTCATGTGGCCTTGTATGCCTTATGTATGTATGCCCATCTATTATGTAATGTTGATGTAATGATATCCACCTTGCAAAAGCGTTTCAATATGCGGGTCTATCCTTGGTGGGACCTTCGAGTTCCTTTTGGATAGGGTCGCATATTGGGCGTGACAGATAGACAAGGTTGCTTCTTCGTGGACCCTTCGTTGGTGGAGCCCTCCGTGGACTCGCGCAACCGTTACCCTTCGTGGGTTGAAGTCTCCATCAACATGGATGTACGATAGCACCACCTATCGGAACCATGCCAAAAACATCCGTGTCTCCAATTGCGTTTGAATCCTCCAAACCCTTCCCTTTACTTTCTTTCAAGTTGCATGCTTTAATTTCCGCTGCCTATATACTCTTTGCATGCTTGCTTGAATAGTGTGATGATTGCTTGACTTGTCCTAAAGTAGCTAAAATCTGCCAAACTCTAAAATTGGGAAAAGGTTAAGTTTTATTGGTCAAGTAGTCTAATCACCCCCCCTCTAGACATACTTCGAGGTCCTACAAGTGGTATCAGAGCTTTGGTCTCCATTTGCTTTGATTTCCATAGCTTTTGGTGGTCATAGCCTTGGTTTCACAACCTAGGAGAGTATGGCGTCTAGCGAGGGAAATTATCACCGTAGAGGTCCTTACTTTGATTGTACTAATTTTGCTAGTTGGAAGCATAAGATGAAAATGCATATTCTTGGACATAACCCCGCCGTTTGGGCAATTATTTGTATTGGCTTGCAAGGTGAATTCTTTGATGGGAGAGAACCGAACCGTGAAGCTAATGCGGAAGAATCGAAGATGCTGCAATACAACGCTCAAGCTTGTGATATCATCTTCAACGGATTGTGCCTCGAAGAATTCAACAAAATCAGCCGTCTTGAGAATGCAAAGGAAATTTGGGATACTTTGATTGATATGCATGAAGGTACCGAATCCGTCAAGGAATCCAAGTTGGATGTGCTCCAAAGTCAGCTTGACAATTTCAAAATGAAGGATGGTGAAGGTGTCGCTGAAATGTACTCTAGGCTTGCACTTATCACAAATGAGATTGCTGGCTTAGGGAGTGAAGAGATGACCGACATATTCATCATCAAGAAGATCCTAAGAGCATTGGATGGAAAGTATGATACTGTGTGCACATTGATCCAGATGATGCCAAACTACAAAGATCTCAAGCCAACGGAAGTCATTGGAAGAATTGTTGCTCATGAGATGTCACTCAAGGATAAGGAGGAACTTCACAACAAGTCAAGTGGTGCTTACAAAGCCTCAAGTGAAGCCCCCACATCATCAAGTGAGAAACAAACCTTCAATGAAGAATTGAGCTTAATGGTGAAGAACCTCAACAAATTCTACAAGAGTAGAAGCAAAGAAAGAAGCTCCAAGTCAAGGTCTTACAATGATAAAAGATCTTCTAGTCGAGAGTGCAATTTCTACAATTGTGGGAGACCCGGACACTATTCCAATGAGTGTATGGCACCCTACAAAAGAAGAGAAGATTCTCCAAGAAGAAGAAGCAAAAGAGAAGAATCACCACCTAGAGAGAGGAGTAGAGATGATCGTTATGAACGAAGACCCTCACGGAGAAGCAAGGATTCGGAAAGGAAGGACAAGTCATCAAGGAGCTACACAAAACGAAGACATCAAGCTCATGTTGGTGAATGGGTATCCGGCTCCGACTCCGACAATCACTCTGAGAGAAGCTATCACTCCGACTCCGAATATACTCAAGATGAAGGTGTTGCCGGTCTAGCACTTGTGTCAACCAACTCCTATGACATATTTGATTCACCAAATGAAGGAATTGGAAGATGCTTCATGGCCAAAGGTCCAAAGGTAACACATGCTGAGTATGTTGATTTCAATAGTGATGAAGATGACTTGCTTGTGGATGATGATTTACTTGTTGACAACACTAGTGATGAATACTATGATGAAACGTCAATTAATCATGCTAATCAAGATAAAACGAATGACAATGATAAGGAGAAGATTGAGCTTCTAACTAAAGAACTAAACACTCTTAAGTTGGCTCATGAAACTATCTTCGAAGATCATCGAGAACTTTTAAGGGCTCATGAGAAGTTACGCTTTGAAAAGCTCAATCTTGAGCAAGAGCATGAGTTCCTAAAGGCAATCAATGATGATCTCCGCAAGAAAAGTTCTTCTTACATTGCCAAGCAGTTACTCTTATCTACTTACATGCCTCAAGTCAAGTCTAGTAACAAGTACAAGAAAGATACTTCCTCTAGTAGTAACAATAATAATGTCAAATCCAATATTGTTGCTTCTAGTAGTTCTCTTGGTTCCACTAATGATTCTCTTAGCCAAGTTACACTTGAGCAAGAAAATAGCTTATTGAAGGGAATTATAGAGAAAGGTGTTTACAAAAGCCTTGCCGGTAGTAAGCAATTCGAGGAAATTGTATGCAAGCAAGGAAGGCACCGGAAGAATCAAGGTGTTGGTTTTGAATGAAAGTTCAATGCCAATGGAGTTGAGTGGGAAGAAGATCAATACCCCAAGACGAAGTTTGTTCCTCAACACGAGAAGTATGATCCTACTTCCTTCAAGGGAACACAAGCACAAGATGATCTTCCACCACAAGACCACAAGAACAAAGGCAAGGACAAGCTTCAAGAAGAGATTGATGCATTTGAAGAAGCACCTAAAGCCTCGTTCAAGTGGGTTCCCAAGACTACATCAAGTTCTACTTCATCAAGTATAACTACAACTCCAAGGATTCCCATCAAGCTGATGTGGATCCCGAAGAAGAACTAGAGAGTTCTTGAGGGTGGCTCCGCCAACATTCTTCACTCATATCATTATGGCAAGAACAAGTGCAATCAACTTCCACATCTTGCACTAGTTCAAGGAGTTACAAACCCTCATGTTGGTAAGGCAAGGGACAAGGTAACCTAATGATTTCATGGACATCATCTTGTGTGTGCATCAGTCTATGTCTATGGATATTCTTGTTTGTTCCTTGTGGGACTAACCCATGTAGATAAGTTGAAAGTGCAACTCACTCCAAAGGATTGCTCCAAATGATCTACATCAACATTGAGCATCCACCTCTTCAACACCTACATGAAGTCATCATCGACAAAACCCAAGGTTAGTTCATCCCTCTAAGGGGGGATCTCACATCTAGGGGGAGCTTAACTCTAATAATTGAGTCAAAGCAACTCTAATGGTGTGAACACATCAATGCATTATGTAAAAGTGGTAACCCCACTCGAGCTTAGACGATGAGTATGACCTATGATCAAATGTTCTCATTTGACTCCTAAGTTAATATACTCATATATACATGACCTAGTCATCGCCAATTGTTTGATAGATGCTAGAATTGGTTGTGCATGCTTTGCCACATATTTCATTTGCCATCTTATTGTGTGAGCATGTTGGTGCATATTTTACTCATTCAAGGACATCCACTTGTTGTTTCGATTGTTTGGATTCTTTCTTTTTGCCAAGTGGATGGACAAGAATGCCTAAGAACTTTCTCTAGCTATATATGCTTTTCTCGTCTCAAACTCTATTCATGCTACATCACAAAATTTGATCAAGTCAGATTCGAACCACTCTGTGTGAGGAGAACTCGGAGTCCCCGATTCGTCATAGACTTAAACTTCCAAAACCTCTTTGTGACTCTCGGTCTGACCAATTTCTCCATTTCGGTCCTACCGAGATCATTAAGTTGATCTGAGTTTTCAATCTCGGTGCAATCGATTTGAACTTTCGGTCACACCGATTTGCTGTAACTGTACACAGTTATGCATCTCGGTGCCATCGAGTTGTTCCACTCGGTCACACCGACAGGGTCGGGCTATATATAGTCACGGGCAAAGTTTTGGAAATTTCTCCGAACCCCTTCGCCCGCGCAATAGCTCGCTCTGCCATCGAAGGTCTCCGGATCGTCTCCTCGTCGCCACCCACCTCCAGTAGCTGGTCTCCGCCGCCATCAACGGATTTCGCCCCCGACGTTGTTGCGTAGCGAGTTCATCGCCAAGATAGGGTATGGACTCGATCATTGTGCTATCCTCGTCTGATTCCTAGCACATTGTGTTCTTATAGATTCTTGCCACGATTGAAACAATCCTATCCACTCAATATAGTCTGTAGATTAGATGAGATTCAAAATTTTAGGGTTAGGTTTCTGCCGAAACCATCTCGGACCCACCGAGTTGAAAAACTCGGTCCCCCCGATTTGGATTATGCCATTGCACAAGTAACTCTCAGTCTGACCGAGAATTGCTAATCAGTGCGACCGATTTTAGGACTTTGTGAAACCCTAGAAGTCTCGGTGCCACCGAACTATGACTAGGTCCAACTGAGTTCATCAGTTTAGGTTCCAAAACTGCTTCGGTATCACCAAGTTTGAAAATCGGTTGATCCGAAATGCTTTCTGTGGAAAACTAAAACTGAATTTTTTGAATCATTCTTTTGCAAAAATCTCTGCATTTTGTGATGCTCATCTATTCTATCTCATCTACAACTCTTCACAGGGTTAGCAGTCAGTGTTTGCAGCATGTCAGACTAGAGTGACAACCAGAACAGGTCAGAAGAGCAAATTGACATGAGCAAGGGCACTAGTCCCTTAAGCTCTACAGATGAAGGGAGCAGAAGCACTCCTAGCAACCTGCCTAAGGCTGCTACCAGGAAAAGGAAGAAGAGGTTGCTACACCAGCACCTAAGGCACCCAAGCTTATGGGTGATGCTATAAGGTCAGGGGCTGCAACATCTAAGCCCAAGGAAGCACCCAAAGTTGCCTCCAAGGCCAAGCAAATACCAAAGAGGAATACTAGGAGTATTCCAGCTGCTGAGAAGAACAAGGCCCCAGTGCCAAATGTTGCTGATGAAGAAGATGAAGAAGGACAGGTCCTAAGGAAGCTCAAGCCCAAGATACCAGACCACAATGATGCCCATCCTGTGGCTGAGGACATGAGGATCAGGAAGGACTCAGGGTTGAGGCTATGGAGGATGGAAGATCCATATGCCTCAAGGAGAAGACCTGTTGTTGACTACAGGTTCCATACAAAGGAACAACATGACTTCTATGAGACAATTCTATTGGATAAGAAGCCCATAGTTTGTGACATGAGGTGGGTCGACTGGACCTACATCAAGGACAATGAAGAGCACTATCCTGGAGTGCAAGACAGCTTTGTTGCTTGTGGAGTTGCTGATTTTGTTGGGCAAAAGCTCACCCACTGGAATGATGAACTTATCGTGCAATTCTACTCCACAACACACTTTTATCCAGATGGAAGAATTCTTTGGATGTCTGAAGGTACAAGGTACCAATCCACTATTGAAGAATGGGCAAGTCTGAATGCACCAAAGGAAAATGAGGATGACCTGGATATCTATGCAAAGAAGAAGATGGATCACAATTCCATGGCACACATGTACAAGGAGATCCCAGACAAGGCAGTTGAGACACACAAGTTTGGATCAGTCCACTTTCTGCTGTCAGGGCTGCCAACAATCAATTGGATTCTGAGGCACACTCTGTTGCCCAAGTTTGGTGACCATAACATGATCAGAGGGCATGCCATCAACATGTTGCATGTGTTTGATGTGCCACAAAAGTTTAAAGTCATGAGCCTGATGATTGAAACCATTAAGCGGACTGCAGCAGATCAGAAGAGGAGCTGTGGATATGCCCCTCAGATTCAGGAGTTGATAAACTCAAAGATGGGCACAGGGAAATATCAATTGGATAAGGAACATTTCCCACTTTATCCAGACTTTGAGGACAATGAGGTTGTCATGAATGAGAATGATCCATCATCAGTTCAAGCTCGAGAGAAGAAGGAGAAGGCTGCCAAGATGCCAACTCAAGAGGAGGCATCTGAGTATTTCTTGAAGAACAAGCAGGAGCAGCTTGGTTACTTAATAGCATCAACACTGAGGATTGAGAAGGGACTGGCCACCCTCACTCAGAATCAGGAGAGCCTAGAAAGAATAATGGAACTAAAATTCCATGACCTTGATGTCAAAGTAACTGAGATTCAGTCAGTTGTGGAACAGCGCAAGGATGACATGCAGGAGAGGCAGGGCAAGACTACAACTAATGTGTTTGCCAGAGTGCCTAGATCCCAGAGGTCAGTTGCAGTGCCTCTGACAGACACTAGAGCAAAATCATCTGCACTAGCTACAGCCCCTTCAACTCCAGTGCAACCAGCTCCATCATCAACTCCAGCACCCTCTACTTCAACTGAAGCCTTCGTCCTTGGAGTTATCCGGACACCACCTCCTGAAGATCAAGCCCGAGAGTCGATCTAGCACTATGCATTTTCTATGAACTTTTTGGTAACTTGTTGCCAAAGGGGGAGAAAGATGTATAGATCATATGCTTTGAGAGAGAGAGAGAGTGTTGCTTTTGTTCTCTCTTGCTTTATTTGGTGGTTAAAACTTGTTTGCTTTTGATTGCTTGAGATACTATGCTTGTGAGACATTAATGCTCATGTGTTTGATCATAAGCTACACTTATGCATGTTTGATATTATCCTATCTATCTTTTGTGATCACTCACTTTGCTTGGTGATGAGTGCATGTATTCAACGTTTATTATTTTGAGCGCTCCACCAAGATGTATGTGACATGGAAGAGTAACCCATGAGCCTAATTCATTGTGCATTTGCAACCAAAGCAAATCTATAATGCACAAATTTAGGGGGAGCTCTTGCTTATCACATACTTCTCAAAGTGACGATGTTATTCAATCTTATTATCATTTGTTGAAGCTTTGACCTATATGTTGTCATCAATTACCAAAAAGGGGGAGATTGAAAGTGCAACTATCCCTAGGTGGTTTTGGTAATTCATAACAACATATAGCTCATTGAACTAATGCTATTCCAAGACTATTATTTCAGGAAAGCTCAATGAATGGCATGGCATGGATGATGAAAGTGGATCCCTCAAAATACTAAGAACAAAGGATTGGCTCAAGCTCAAAAGCTCAAGACTCTTCATTTTATATTTTAGTGATCCAAGATCACATTGAGTCTATAGGAAAAGCCAATACTATCAAGGAGGGATGAGGTGTTGCTTAATGAGCCTCTTGCTTCATGTGCTTTGTGATATGCTCGAAAACCCTCAGCTACTTTCCCACATCCACATATGACCTAAACCCAAAGCCAAAATCGGTCACACCGATTCTTTCTATCCGGCACCACCGATTCCAAAGGTCATAGCCACTGCCACAAACCCTAAGCAAATCGGTCTTACCGATAGGGATCTCGGTCTCATCGAGATGGGATTGTAATCTCTCTGTTTCCCTTCGTAACGTTTCGGTCTAACCAAAGTGAGCGATCGGTCCCACCGAGATTGCAATGTAAACTCTCTGTTTCCTTCTTGTAACATTTCGGTCTCACCGAAAAGAGAAAATCGGTCCCACCGAGTTTACCTGACCAACTCTCTAGAAAGCTTATTACCAAGATCGGTCTCACCGAGTTTGTGTAATCGGTCTTACCGAGATTACGTTATGCCCTAACCCTAACCGAATCGGTCTCACCGAGATGCATGTCAGTCCCACCGAAAATCACTAACGGTCACTAGGTTTACTAAATCGGTCCGACCGAGTCTGTTGAATCGGTCCCACCGAGTTTGGTAAATTGTGTGTAACGGTTAGATTTTGTGTGGAGGCTATAAATACCCCTGCACCTCCTCTTCATTCGTGGAGAGAGCCATCAGAACAAACCTACACTTCCAACTTACCATTTCTGAGAGAGAACCACCTACTCATGTGTTGAGGCCAAGATATTCCATTCCTACCATATGAATCTTGATCTCTAGCCTTCCCCAAGTTGCTTTCCACTCGAATCTTCTTTCCACCAGATCCAAAACCTATGAGAGAGAGTTGAGTGTTGGGGAGACTATCATTTGAAGCACAAGAGCAAGGAGTTCATCATCAACGCACCATTTGTTACTTCTTGGAGAGTGGTGTCTCCTAGATTGGCTAGGTGTCACTTGGGAGCCTCCGACAAGATTGTGGAGTTGAACCAATGAGTTTGTAAGGGCAAGGAGATCGCCTACTTCGTGAAGATCTACCGCTAGTGAGGCAAGTCCTTCGTGGGCGACGGCCATGGTGGGATAGACAAGGTTGCTTCTTCGTGGACCCTTCATGGGTGGAGCCCGCCGTGGACTCGCGCAACCGTTACCATTTGTGGGTTGAAGTCTCCATCAACGTGGATGTACGATAGCACCACCTATCGGAACCACGCCAAAAACAGCCGTGTCTCCAATTGCGTTTGAATCCACCAAACCCTTCCCTTTACTTTCTTGCAAGTTGCATGCTTTAATTTCCGGTGCCTATATACTCTTTGCATGCTTGCTTGAATAGTGTGATGATTGCTTGACTTGTCCTAAAGTAGCTAAAATCTGCCAAACTCTAAAATTGGGAAAAGGTTAAGTTTTATTGGTCAAGTAGTATAATCACCCCCCCTCTAGACATACTTCAAGATCCTACAACCGTACGCCCCCGACCCTCCTCCTCGCCTTGCCCCTCCTCCTCCTCCCCTTGCCCCTCGCCTGCGCAGCTGACGGCCCCTTCTTTGTCTCGCAGGGCAAGGTCTCCGGCGCCTCTACGACACCAACGCCTCCACCGTCTATGGTGTCTGCGCCTTCTTCCACCTCCGGCCACCGCGACCTCACCGTCGATCCATGTCACCTCGTCAACCCCGGCCCCACACGAGCTCACCATTGTATTCCTCTCGGTGAGCTGCACCGGTTCCCCTCCCCCCCTTCGTTTCGTCGCCATAGACTGTCGCACCACCGCGCCCCCTGCTCCCTTGGCCCCTGGCCGCGCCCTGGCCCCGCCTAGGCGCGCTCACCGCACCACGACCGCGCCTCCACTACGCTCGTGCCGCGCCTCCACTATGTATTTTGTCCAGCCATTGTTTTTTAGTGCAAATTTCTCGTGTATGTGTGTGTGATCGATTCTATTCTGCTTAACCTTGTGTCTTGTGTGATCGATTCTATTCTGCATAAGTGGATGGAGCATCTGTAGATGCAGGTGCTTGGTTAGCGTAAATTGCAGGGTGCAAGGGGAGGGAGTTAGTACTGATTATGGTAGGATTATGGTAGGATGAGTGTCGTAAAACTTAAACATGCTGCCAATCTTGTTGCTGCAACGGAAGAGTTCATTCAGAAAAAAATACATGCTTTAAAGATGTTTGTGAGTTTCTAGTTCCAAGATATAAAGAGGAAGACAAGTCTTCTAGAATTGTTAAATCTAGTGATGTGATTAAAGATGACATTGCTGTTGAACCTAGTGACACCAAAATAGCTGATGTGTCTAACGGTAATTAGTCTCTGAATTTTGGCAGTGCAGACTACTTCTTTTCATACCTATGCAGCTTTATCTCGCCTCATAATTTGAGTTTATTTGTTTTACTCACAAGATATCCAGTTTTGTGGTTAGATATCTGAATGGAGAAAAAACAAAGCTCTTGCGATCTCTGAGGCAAAACTTGCTTCCATGCTCTGCTTCAGATAGCACACAGACAAGATACTACTCCATATACTACTAATACTACTACTGTATTTCATTTCAAAGTTCAAAATGTTGGTACTGAGATTTTCATTTCCAATGAGTGATGTTTTTCCTAGCAGTAGAAAAAACATAGCAACTTCTTTGATTTTATAAAGTTGTTCTTATATGGGTGAAACTTCACTTGTTTTTAGGCTAGTACAGGGTGTTGCTTCTTCTGTATGGGCCAACTATGTCACAAATAAATTGTTCCTTCTTCTGTATTTGACAAGTAATGACTTGCAAAGATGATGATCATCTTGCTAGTTTGTTGGGTTTTGTCTCCGACCATTGTGTCGTGATGATATTGCAGGTACCCCGAGAGGCCCTTGAGTTTGCCAGAATGTTGATTAACTTCCGTTCTGGCAAATTCGGGTACTCCATATGTCCTATTTTCAGCAAAGGTCATGCTGAAATTTTCCGTGAATTTTAGCATGACTTTGCTGAAAATAGGACATATGGGGTATTTGCGACTAATGCATGGGCCGGGGTATCTTAGTACTTAGTTAAGTAGGATCAACTGCCCCGCCATTCTTGCTGCATTAAACCATAGGTGGCAATAGAGCCAAGTGATTAGGCCCAACTTAGAATTCTCCTTAGCATCGATAAACCCTAGATGATAAACCCAACATAGGTGGCAATAGAGCCAAGTGATTAGTGCCAAGTGATTAGGCCCAACCTAGGGTGCCTCGGCATCGATAAACCCTAAATGATGAAAACTTAACTTGGCTGCCCCGGATGCCTCGGTGTCGATGAGAACCTAAATGATGTACGCTTAGGCTTTTAGGGTGCCTCGGTGTCGACAAACCCTAAATGATAAAAGCTTAGCTTTTAGGATGCCTCGGTGTCGACAAACCCTAAATGATGAGACCATGATGTTGTTCCTTGACAATAACCAACTTTTTGAACAAACTTTTTTCCTATTTATAGAGAAACATGGCCCATAACGTTGAGGCCGGCGGTTCGGGTGGCAAGCAATTCTGGGAGCTGTCCCAAGAGTTGGAGAAAGAACATCACCGCTATGAGGACTCCGCGGAAGACACCGATCCTGACTACACAATTCCTAGTGGCGTCGGGGATGACACCACTAATGGCGCCGTCGAGGATGCCACCACTGATGATGGCGGCGCACGCACAGATGGCAGCCAACCGAAGAGGCAACGGAAGGACTGACGCCCGAGCGTGCTCAGCACCGTCAGGGAGGAATTTACTGAAGTGGACTCCGACGGGAATCCGACGGCGCCCAAACAAGTAGTCAAGGGGTACTCGGTCCAGCTCGGGTGCATTCTCCAGAGCACCCTCTCGATCAACACTGAGAACCTAAGGCATAAGGGCCGAGGGAATTTGCGCAGCCTCCTCTTCACGAAGATGCCCGAACGATACAAGTTCCCCGCTGAGTTTGCAAACACACGCCTCTCAGGGAATAAAGTGAACAGTGCCGCCCTCACGAGGATGAGCACGGCCCTGTCTACTTGGAGAAGCACGGTGAAGGCAATGATGGAAAAAGGTGATAGTTATGACAAGATCAAGGCGAAATATCCTTTGATGAGAGAAGATGAGTACAAGGAGTTCAAGATCAAGTGCAAGAGCAGCGCAACCTCCGAATCAAGTCAGTGTGGGAAAGAAATGCGGCAGTTGAACTTAGGGGTCCACCAGCTCGGTCCCGGCGGTTACAGAGTGGCAGAGCCTATATGGGACAAGGAGGATGCGGAGCGTGCCGAGCAAGGCCTACCGCCCCGCTTTGAGAAATACCGTGACAAGCAGACCAGGAACTTTCTCAGGGCCCGGTACAAGGAGGACCCGGTAACAAAGGAGCTTACCATGGATCCAAAGATCAGGGCGCTTGAGCTTGTTCTGGTAAGGAATACACCCCCGCGTAATTAGCTCCATATGGTTGCATTCTAATTAATCCCCAATATTTCTAAATGGTTGATGTTCCTTCCGCAGGACACTGAAAGCAGTAGTGCGGGGTTGTCTCAGAGCTCCCCTTTCGACACCCCTTTAAATAGGGCGTTGAACGTAATGAAAAACAAGGATAAGCTAAGTAAGCTGACGTCAGCTGGTCGTGTGGCCGGCAAAGGCTTGTCCACAAAATGGTCGTCATACTATATCGCTGGTGGGCGAAAGGAGAAAAAGACCAGCCTGGAAAGCCAGTCGCGCGAGGTTGAAGCACTCAAGGCACAAGTGGCACAGATTCCGGAGCTTGTCTAAGAGCAAGTGGAACAACAACTGGGAACGAAGCTCAACGACATGGTGCCTACGTTGATTCATGGGATGACGATGTGGATTGCGGGCGGCCAACAGGGGCCTCCCCCGGTTCCCAGCTTCACGGCCAGCAACTTGCACAATGCGCATGCGGCGCCATTGGTGTCTCTGGAGGCGCCATTGGTGTCTCCGGTGGCGCCATTGGTGTCTCCGTCGGAGGCGGTATTCGTATCTCCGGCGCTGGCATGGGCATTGGAGCTTAATGCACCCGGGTGTACGCCGGCCGGCACCTCGCCAGCAAGCGGCCCCTCCATTAGTTGCACGCCCGCCGTTGGCGGTGCCTCGACATTAGCCAAGCTCGACGGCATCACGGTAACTAAGCCTCTCGGCCGATGACTTCATCTCCTTGCCTTTGACTGGGCATCCCTGACGCCCTGCATGTTTTCGCAGGGCGCCGCCGATGTTCCTTGCACTCTTCTGCACTTCATGGGCGGCGAGTTGGTTGATGTCGCCAAGGGCAGAATTGTTCAACCGGGTAACCCCGTGTTCCACGGTAATCTGATGCCACCCACAGTGTATAGGGTTGAAGTGGTTCGGGTGCTGCCAGTCTGCGACGAGCTGTTACCTCCGATTCGACCCGCTGGGGCCGACGAAGAAGATGAGATGACCCTCAGTGCCTGCGTAAGCTGGCCCCTTGCTTTGGCCGAAGAGCCAGATTCGTTTGGGGACGAGGGACACCACCCCACAGACAAGACCGCCAGTCGTGCTGGCGCCAAGCCATGTCAAGAATGCCACAATGCTGTCGGACATCCCTATGCCATAGGATCCAGACATGCATATGGCACAGGATCCGGACGACGACGACAACAACGATGGTACATTTACCAACGTGGATAAGTACTTTGCCGAACATGGGTACGCTGACGAGTTCTGCGGGCCTCTTTCTCAAGAACCCAACCAAGACGACCGCGATCTAGCTGGTACGGCGGAGAAATCCAATTGCAACAGGCGTCGTCTGGCGTTTAGTTCTCAGGAGACGCCTCCAGCTCTCGCCTTCACCGAGCCTCAGATAGCTGAGGTGCGAAATATTATCTGCCCCAACACGCTCAAGAAGGCGGTCTATGAGCAGAACTCGGTCCCATTACAGGAGATCAAGAAGAAGGGACGGAAACTAAAGACTAACAAGGGCCACCGGTGCGAGCCAGCCGGCACCGAGTTTGATCCGTGCTCAGGACGGGCCACCTTCACCTAAGGATATCTCGAGGAGGGTGCATGTGGCGGGTAGGGCGATGCTACCAACAAATATGATCAATGCTGCAACCGGTGCTATGCGGAGTCTGCACGACAGTGTTCTTTCTTTGGAGAAGCGGCATCTCAGAGAGAATGATGTGGCATACCCGGTTTTCGTGGCCAAGGTGCTAGAGGGAAAGGGCTTTGTGGATGGCGACATCGGGGGTATGATCGTCCTGCAGTTTGATGACATCTTTGCTATGTTTAACCTTCATCCGCTGCACTACACCTTCGTTCGGCTGTTTTTGCTGAGTATGGAGATGCGGATCATTAGAGACAAGACCCCAGACATCGTGATAGTCGACCCCTTCTACATGTGTGCCAAGCTCTTGAGCAGCGCTGGGCACCGCCAAGTCGCGAGTTCACACTTCGAAGGCGTCATTCTGGCAAACCCAGATAAGGATAACTTCCTTGTGGCTTACTTTCCCGAGTAAGTCATACCTTAACCGCCCCGTAACATATGATTTCTTAGATTTCGATCGTTCTTTTTTTTTCTAACATTCCGTGTTCTGTGAAGTGACACACATTGCACACTCATCCTCTTAAGCCCGAAATATTCCATGGCCACGTATTTCGACCCGAACCGTAACTCCAAGATAGACTACACAAATATCAAGAAAGTTCTTGATGATGTTCTCCCCGGCTATGCCAAATCTAGAGGCACCTTCACCAGGGTAGTTCGTAAGTACGGCAAGCACATGTTCTCCCACAATACGAAGTTCTGCTGCGTCAAGCAGCCGCTTGGCGGTTAGAAGGATGCCTACTACGCCGTCCATCACATGCGGGCAATCGTAAGGGACCATCATCACCTTCTGCTACGAGATAATCTCAAAGATTGGGCCGCGAGCTTGTTGGCAATCCAGGACGCGGACATCAAACAATAATTCTTTCGCATCCAGTCGGAGTTTGCGGACATCATCCATCAGGAGGTCCTTCATACCTCGGGGCAGTTCTTCCTCAGATATCAACCGTCCAACAATGAGATAGATAGAACGCTACAAATGCAGGCTGACAACGACCGTGCTTTCATGACCATCACGACAGACGGCGGCTTCATCCACGCTCCTATCCCATGAGTCGAGTCGAAAGTAGTGATGTGTAGTTCTGAAACATTGATTGGCTCATGTTGTAATTAAACTTTAATGAATTCGTATGTCTCTTTGGTTTGGACAGTCGTTCAACTTAGATGTAATCGATGCTATTTATTAGTAGGACCATGAATCGTGCTATTAATGTCTTGCTTTTCTCTTCCGATCCTTTTGTTGCATACTTACATATTGCTTATGTATTGTCTGTTGTTTGGCTTGTGCATAGAGATGCCGTCGTATGTCGTGTACACGGGTAAGGTTCCCGGAGACTACGACGACTGGGAGGAGTGTCGGAGACAGGTTCACCATTTCAGCGGTAACAGTTACAAAGGGTACACCACTAGGGCAGAGGCGGAATCTAGATACGCCCTCTATCTAGCGGGAGAGAGGAGGGAGCGCTGGAGGAACCGGATGAAGACCAGTTTGATCGCGATGATGCTCATCGTGATGACCGCAACTCTCTTCTATGTGATGGTAGTTTAGATGATCGATATCGACTTGTAATGTGAAGACAAACTCGATACTCATGGTCTTGAGACTTGTAATGTTTTATCTTTGTTTGGTCTTTTGAATTCGGATACTAATATGATGAATTGTATTGGGAGACTAATCTTCTATTGTATTCGATGAATCTGTTGTTGTTGTGTGCTGCTGTCTATATTCTGTCCAATAATATATTTTGTAACCTGTGCAAAAATCAGAAAAGCAAAAGAAAATAAAACCTAATATTCATACTAATGGCGCATCACCTCAAGGTGCGCCATTAGTATGCCAAAGATTACTAATGGCGCGTCACTACAGAGTGCGTCATTAGTATGACAAAGCACATGGTTATGTATGGCCCCCTGGGAGGCATACTAATGGCGCATGGTGTTCCATACTAATGGCGCACTGCATGGTGCGCCATTAGTATACCAGATACTAATGGCGCACCAGTGGTGCGCCATTAGTAAAAAATACTAGTGGCGTGATACTAATGGCACACCAGTAGTGCGCCATTATTAGGCAAAACTGGTGCGCCATTAGTAGGCCTTTTCCTAGTAGTGTATAGATGAAAAAGAAAAGATGCAAATAAAAGTAGATTGAAAGCAAATCTGATAAGTGATAGACCCGGGGGCCATAGGTTTCACTAATGGCTTCTCTCAAGATAGCATAAGTATTACGATGGGTGAACAAATTACTGTCGAGCAATTGATAGAAAAGCGCATAGTTATGAGATTATGTAGGCATGATCATGTATATAGGCATCACATCCGTAACAAGTAGACCGACTCCTGCCTGCATCTACTACTATTACACCACACATCGACCAACTCCTGCCCGCATCTAGAGTATTAAGTTCATAAGAACAAAGTAACGCATTAAGCAAGATGACATGATGTAGAGGGATAAACTCAAGCAATATGATATAAACCCCATCTTGTTATCCTCGATGGCAACAATACAATACGTGCCTTGCAACCCTCTCTGTCACTAGGTAAGGACACCACAAGGTTGAACCCAAAGCTAAGCACTTCTCCCATGGCAAGAAAGATCAATCTAGTAGGCCAAACCAAACTGATAATTCGAAGAGACTTGCAAAGATAACTCAATCATACATAAAAGAATTCGGAGAGGATTCAAATATTATTCATAGATAAACTTGATCATAAACCCACAATTCATCGGATCTCGACAAACACACCCCAAAAAGAGTTTACATCGAATAGATCTCCACAAGAGAGGGGGAGAACATTGTATTGAGATCCAAAAAGAGAGAAGAAGCCATCTAGCTAATAACTATGGACCCGTAGGTCTGTGGTAAACTACTCACAACTCATCGGAGGGGCAAGGATGTTGATGTAGAGGTCCTCCGTGGTCAATTCCCCCTCCGGCAGAACGCCGGCGAAGGCTCCAAGATGGGATCTCGCAGATACAGAAGGTTACGGTGGTGGAAATTGTGTTTCGTCCTGCTCCTGGATGTTTTCGTGGTACGTAGGTATATATAGGAGGAAGAAGTACGTCGGTGGCCGCCCGAGGGGCCCACGAGACAGGGGGCACCCCCTACAAGGGGGCGCCCTCCTATCTCGTGGGAGCCTCGGCTGCTTCTTGACTTGCACTCCAAGTCCTCTAGATCACGTTCGTTCCAGAAGTCACGCTCCCAAAGGTTTCATTCCGTTTGGACTCCGTTTGATATTCCTTTTCTTCGAAATACTGAAACAGGCAAAAAAACAGCAATATGGGCTGGGCCTCCGGTTAGTAGGTTAGTCCCAAAAATGATATAAATGTGTAAAATAAAGCCCATAAACATCCAAAAGGGGTAATATAATAGCATGGAACAATCAAAAATTATAGATACGTTGGAGACGTATCAAGCATCCCCAAGCTTAATTCCTGCTCGTCCTCGAGTAGGTAAATGATAAAAAAAAAGAAATTTTCTCAATGTTATTTTCTTCATTGTGGCATGAATGTTCAGATCCAAATGATACAAAATAAAAGTTTATATTGATATGAGAAATAGTAATACTTCAAGCATACTAATCAAAGTAATCATGTCTTCTCAAAATAACATGGCCAAAGAAAGTTATCCCTACGAAATCATATAGTCTGGCTGTTGCTCTATCTTCATCACACAAAGTATTTAATCATGCACAACCCCGATGACAAGCCAAGCAATTGTTTCATCCTTTAATAATCTCAAACTCTTTCAACTTTCACGCAATACATGAGCGTGAGCCATGGACATAGCACTATATGTGGAATAGAATGGTGGTTGTGGAGAAAAAGAAAGAGAAGATAGTCTCACATCAACTAGGCGTATCAATGGGCTATGGAGATGCCCATTAACAGATATCAATGTGAGTGAGTAGGGATTGCCATGCAACGTATGCACTAGAGCTATAAATATATGAAAGCTCAACAAAAGAAACTAAGTGGGTGTGCATCCAACTCGCTTGCTCACGAAGACCTAGGGCACTTTTGAGGAAGCCCATCATTGGAATATACAAGCCAAGTTCTATAATGAAAAATTCCCACTAGTATATGAAAGTGACAAAATATGAGACTCTCTAACATGAAGATCATGGTGCTACTTTGAAGCACAAGTGTGGAAAAAGAGATAGTAGCATTGTCCCTTCTCTCTTTTTCTCTCATTTTCTTTTTTTCTTTTCTCTTTTTTTCCTTTTTTTCTTTGGCCTTCTTTTTCTTTCTTTTTGGCCTTTCTATTTTTTTTCTTTTTCTTTCTTTTTTTTCTTTTTTGTAAAGTCCGAAGTCTAATCCCGACTTGTGGGGGAATCATAGTCTTAATAATCCTTTCCTCACTAGGACAATGTTCTAATAATGAAAATCATCACATTTTTATGGATTTACAACTCAAGAATTACAACCCAAAGCTAGAACAAGGTATGATTCTATATGAATGCCTCCGGCGGTGTACCGGGATATGCAATGAATCAAGAGTGACATGTATGAAAATTATGAAGGTGGCCTTGCCACAAATACAATGTCAACTACATGATCATGCAAAGAGCAATATGACAAAAGTAATGTGTGTCATATGAACGGAACGGTGGAAAGTTGCATGGCAATATAACTCGTAATGGCTACGGAAATGCCATAATAGGTAGGTATGGTGGCTGTTTTGAGGAAGGTAAATGGTGGGTGTATGGTACCAGCGAAAGTTGCACGGTCCAAGAGAGGCTAGCAATGATGGAACGGTGAAAGGGTGTGTATAATCCATGGACTCAAAATTAGTCAAAAGAACTCATATACTTGTTGCAAAAATTTAGAAGTCATCAAAAACCAAAGCACTACGCGCATGCTCCTTGGGGGATAGATTGGTAGGAAAAGACCATCACTCGTCCCCGACTGCCACTCATAAGGAAGACACTCAATAAATAAAATTGTGCTCCAACTTCATCACAAAGCGGTTCACCATACGTGCATGCTATGGGAATCACAAACTTCAACACAAGCATTCTTTAAATTCATAATCACCCAACTAGCATGACTTTAATATCACTACCTCCATATCTCAGAACAATTATCAAGCATCAAATTGATCATAGCATCCAATTCACTTTCTATGGTAGTTTTTATTATACCCAACTTGGATGCTCATCATTCTAGGACCAACTTTATGACCATAGCAAATACCATTCTGTTCTAAAAGACTCTCAAAATAATATAAGTGAAGCATGAGAGACTAGAAATTTCTTCAAAATTAAGACACCACCGTGCTCTAAAAGATATAAGTGAAGCACTAGAGCAAAAACTATCAAGATCAAAAGATATAAGTGAAGCACATAGAGTATTCTAGCAAATTCTAATCAAATAGGCTTCTCCCAAAAGGTGTGTACAGAAAGGATGATTGTGGTAAACTAAAAAGCAAAGACTAATATAATACATGACGCTCCAAGCAAAACACATATCATGTGGCAAATAAAAATATAGCTCCAAGTAAAGTTACCAATGAACAAAGACGAAAGAGGGGATGCCTTCCCGGGGCATCCCCAAGCTTAGGATTTTGGCTATTCTTGAATATCTTGGGGTGCCTTGGGCATCCCCAAGCTTAGGCTCTTGCCACCCTTTATTCCATAGTACATAAAAGCTTCACCCAAAACATGAAAACTTCACAACACAAAACTCAACAGGAAATCTTATAAGCTCTGTTAGTGAAAGAAAACAAAACCACAACATAAGGTACTGTAATGAACTCATTATTTATTTATTTTGGTGTTAAACCTACTTTATTCCAACTTATCTATGGTTTATAAACTATTTTACTAGCCATAGATGCATCAAAATAAGCAAACAACACACGAAAAATAGAATCTGTCAAAAACAGAATAGTCTGTAGCAATATGCAACTAACGCAAACTTATGGAACTCTAAAACTCCTACCAAAATAGGAAGTCCTGGACAATTTGTTTATTGATCAGAAGAAAAAAGAATCAACGCAAAATCACGTTCCTGTGATTTAACGAAATTATATTCGTGCGCGCAAAGTTTCTGTTTTTCAGCAGAATCAAATCAACTATCATCATCGGTTATCCTATAGGTTCTACTTGGCACAAACATTAATTAAAATATAAAAACACATCTAAACAGAAGGTAGATGCAAGATTTATTACTCAACAGGAGAAAAAACAAAAAAACATAAAGAAAATTGGGTTGCCTCCCAACGAGCGCTATCGTTTAACGCCCCTAGCTAGGCATAAAAGCGAAGATAGATCTAACGAGTGCTATCTTTGGCACTAAATTCATCAATAGAGCACTTGTGATCTTTAGGGGTTTCTCCCTTTTTACCAATGATTAAACCTTTAGGCAAAAATTCAAGAAATTCGTTTATAGCAAAAGGTTCCTTAACGATAGAGAGACAATTGGGATGAACACTTATGGATTTGAGATCCGCGTCTCCTTTACTAGAAGATTCCCCCTTATTTTTAGGAACATAAATAAACTTGCAGTTTTGGTAGGGGGTTTTGGAGTGTTTTTCATGGAAGAAAATGCAGAACCTAAGTTGGTAATGATATCCTCAAGTTTACCAATTCTTTCAGAATCTAGATTTATTTTTTCATTGACTATAGGTTCTTTTTCTATAAGATTTTTCATAGTAACTCCAACCCTAGATCCAAACTGGGTAATGTGATCATGAATCTTTTTATCCAAATTTTCAATCAACTCAACAGCGGTAATTTTATTTTCAATAATCTCAAGCCATTGCATAACGTGTTCTAGAGTTAAACAGTTCCATTGACCAAAAGAGGTGGTGGGCCAAACAAATCTAACATAGCATTATAAGCATCAAACGTATGGCTACTCAAGAAATCACCTCCGGTAGCAATATCAAGAACACATCTATTCCAAGGGGTAATGCCTACATAAAAATTATGGAGAAGAATGGAAGCGGAAAGCTTCCTAGAAGATTTACATTGAGCATTGCAAATTCTATGCCAAGCATATTTTAAATTTTCTCCCTCCCTTTGCTTAAAATTGAGAATTTCTTGTTCGGGACTGAGAATAAGGATAGGGGTACTAGCCATGACGACGAGGTAAACGAACTAACACACGAGCAAACGGAAAAAGGCAGGCGAGAAAGAGAGGAGGAGATTAGGAAAGAGAGGGCGAATAAAACGACAAGGGTGAAGTGGGGGAGAGGAAAACGAGAGGCAAATGGCAAAAAATGTAAATGCGAGGGAGATGGGTTTGTGATGGGTACTTGGTATGTGTTGACTTGAGCGAAGACCTCCCCGGCAACGGCGCCAGAAATCCTTCTTGCTACGTCTTGAGCTTGTGTTGGTTTTCCTCGAAGAGGAGAGGGTGATGAAGCAATAGTAGTGTAAGTATTTCCCTCAGTTTTTGAGAACCAAGGTATCAATCCAGTAGGAGGCTCCTCAAAAGTCCCACGCACCTACACAAACAAACAAAGAACTCGCAACCAATGCAATAAAGGGGTTGTTAATCCCTTCATGGCCACTTGCGAAAGTGAAATCTAATAAAGATAGTAAGATAAGATAAATATATTTTTGGTATTTTATAATATAGATGCAAAAAGTAAAGATGCAAATAAAAGTAGATTGAAAGCAAATATGACAAGAGATAGACCCGGGGGCCATAGGTTTCACTAGTGGCTTCTCTCAAGATAGCATAAGTATTACGGTGGGTGAACAAATTACTGTCGAGCAATTGATAGAAAAGCGCATAGTTATGAGATTATCTAGGCATGATCATGTATATAGGCATCACGTCCATAACAAGTAGATCGACTCCTGCCTGCATCTACTACTATTACTCCACACATCGACCGACTCCTGCCTGCATCTAGAGTATTAAGTTCATAAGAACAGAGTAACGCATTAAGCAAGATGACATGATGTAGAGGGATAAACTCAAGCAATATGATATTAAACCCATCTTGTTATCCTCGATGGCAACAATACAATATGTGCCTTGCAACCCTTTCTGTCACTGGGTAAGGACACCGCAAGATTGAATCCAAAGCTAAGCACTTCTCTCATGGCAAGAAAGATCAATCTAGTAGGCCAAACCAAACTGATAATTCGAAGAGGCTTGCAAAGATAACTCGATCATACATAAAAGAATTCAGAGAAGATTCAAATATTATTCATAGATAAACTTGATCATAAACCCACAATTCATCGGATCTCGACAAATACACCGCAAAAAGAGTTTACATCGAATAGATCTCCACAAGAGAGGGGGAGAACATTGTATTGAGATCCAAAAAGAGAGAAGAAGCCATCTAGCTAATAACTATTGACCCGTAGGTCTGTGGTAAACTACTCACAACTCATCGGAGGGGCAAGGATGTTGATGTAGAGGCCCTCCATGGTCGATTCCCCCTCCGGCAGAACACCGGCAAAGGCTCCAAGATGGGATCTCATGGATACAGAAGGTTACGGTGGTGGAAATTGTGTTTTGTCCTGCTCCTAGATGTTTTCGGGGTACGTAGGTATATATAGGAGGAAGAAGTACGCCGCTGGCCGCCCGAGGGGCCCACGAGACAGGGGGGCGCGCCCTATAGGGGGAGGCTCCTATCTCGTGGGAGCCTCGGATGCTTCTTGACTTGAACTCCAAGTCCTCTAGATCACGTTCGTTCCAAAAATCACACTCCCGAAGGTTTCATTCCGTTTGGACTCCGTTTGATATTCCTCTTCTTCAAAATACTGAAATAGGCAAAAAAAAACAGCAATATGGGCTGGGCCTCCGGTTAGTAGGTTAGTCCCAAAAATGATATAAATGTGTAAAATAAAGCCCATAAACATCCAAAAGGGGTAATATAATAGCATGGAACAATCAAAAATTATAGATACGTTGGAGACATATCAGCACCTGAAGTTAAGTAAAAGCTACATGCGCATATTTGTTGGAGTAAATTACGGGGGGGGGGGCGAAGGGGTGGAAATATTGCTGGTCACAACGGATTGGACGAGCGTGGGAGGAGGAGAGTCATGCATGCATATTTTTTCACACGGGGTGGAGTGGTGGGACCGCCGGAGGGAGAAGGAGAGTTTGGCACGCATATTGTTTCCACACATGGAGAGGAAAAGATTTGGAGATGAACGTGCTTCCTGTAGGTATGGGGAACGGTGCATAATAAGTCATCTTGCATGCCGGGCTAGGTATAGTCTCAAGTCATTAAAAACATACACGCCCCACACATGTTCATATTTCAAGGTGCATTAAATTATTGCATGCGATGATTAAGGCTGGCCATAATGGTGGTATCTTAGCTAGTATCATGCACACGGGAATAGCAAACATGCTGATGTGGAAAAGAATTAAAGAAGAGAGGGGGTTAGAGTAACTAGTGTTCATGCATGCATTGGTAAACACATTTTTTTTGTGAAGAACGACAGCATTAGCTGAGTACTTTTGCAGACTTCAAAAACTATTCCACCTCCTCTACTATCACTACTAGGGAAAAGGCTAGTAGCAGTGTGGGTTTTAGGTGTATCAGTAGCGCGGGGAGAGGCGCTACTAATAAGGCGCTACAGCCAACACATAGCAGTAGCACGTGCTCACCGGCGCTACTACTACACAAGTGTAGCAGCAGCGCGGTTAGTGGAAGCTCGCTACTGCTAGTAGCTCTAGCGCGCTTTGCCTGGACGCGCTACTGCTATCGCGGCACTACTGCTAACTTTTATACACTCGCTACTGCTAATTTAAGTAGTTTTTTGTTTTTTTGGCATATTTGTTTTGTATTTGAACAGGCTTTATAGAAGAATCTTTAGCACATAGAAATGTCATCATGATACACATACAAATGCCTGCAAGACCACAAATGTAATCATAGCATATACATACAAATAGTCTCATCATAATCATCATCCAACACAAAGTGGTATCTTGTCATCATCTCAAAAATAGCGATACATGCAAGTCTCGAATACTTGCAACTACAACAACGTCATCCATCTAAACAAAGGTATATGCAATAAGAGCTATCACTATGAGTGAGAGCGGAACTATGCAGTACATGAGGTGGCGGTTACGAGTCCTCTCTCGCGCTAGCGTGAACCTCAAGTAACTAGCTTCTCCTTCTTGTCTGCTTTTGAAGCCTTTATGGCTGGCGCCCATGAACCCATTCACTTGCACCTGACACTCATGCCACTCGTTGTACACCCCCGGAACCTTCCCTTTGTACACGACATAGCAATTCCATCTCGCCATCAAGAAACTAGGTACCTGTTAGAGATGCATGTTCATGAAGAGGATGTACAATCATATATATGCAACAAAATATACTAGAGCAACACCAAAAAAGAAAGGGTTAGCAACTAGATGCAACATACAGTACGCTAATTAATTAACTAGAGGTACGCAGGTCATCGTACACAAACTAACAAAGTAGCATTACGCAAGTTCGGCAGGGACCGTGGACATCACAAAGTTTCATCGCTACAAAAAGTATACAAGTTCAACCGACACATATCATCATCATCGGCATCATAAATCACTAGAAGTTCCATCCTTCCATATCATCGAGGATGAACCCTAGCTTCTTGAACGGCGTGAGGTCTATACGTTGCATGCCTATGCGAGCTTCGGACGTTAGCTCGCGATATAGGGCCGTGGTGGAACATCCCCTTCTCATCGACGGCTTCTTTCATGATGATCGTCGCAATGTCGCTTTGGATGCGAAAGAAGTCATCTCTATGTTTATAATCCGCTTCTCCATGAGATTCTAGCCACTTGTGGATATGATCATCATTTCTGCTTTTCATGCGAAGCTTTGGTGATCCGTGTTGAATTGAATCATGAGATGGAAGATGTAGAATCCATCCTTCTTTCTTGGTTTTGGGACATGGATGCAGGAGAAGTTAGTTTTATGCGCGAAACCCATCTTCTTGTCCCTTTGTTTCCTGATCTGCACGTGGCCACCTCTAAAGCTGAAGCCTTGGAGAGCATCATCTAGAATATTCATTATGTGGGTGTAGTCTTTTTTCTCGTAGTCTCTGGAAGGGTCAAAATACACGGCGTGGGAGACTTGTGGGTAAAGAACGATAAGGACGGCGCACCCGTTGCTGTGGGGAAAAGACACCTCAATTTTTTTTAAGGAACCAGGACAGTGGGAGAGGCTCCCACTGTCATATATATTAATATTTATAACAAAATACAAGGAGTAGTTACATCATGTACATGTCTCCCCCCATCTCACTTTGGAGTGGGGATAGAAAAGGTCTAAGGAGTACAATTAATCAGAGGGTAGGGAATCTAAAAGCAAGAAGATGAAATCCTTCTTGTTGTCTTTTACAATTAATCATAGGGTAGGGAACCTCAAATTATTCCCCAGATGAGAGAGAAGGAATGATTGAAATGTACGAAAGGGTTGTCCAAAACTGACTTACTTTGGATGATAAAGCACGAGGACAATTTCCCAGTCCTTATTCTGTACCATGAAGTTTTGGAGGTACTCCCTAGCAGTTTCACGCTCAAAGTCTCTGAGACTCGAGAAAGACTCGTGCATGTAGTACGGATCCGCCACACAGATTTGCGAGACTTCTTCACTCTTCATGACGGAGCTCATATGTAGCGCAAAAAGGCGAACGATTGTAAAATCAAGCCGCCTTGTTAGAAACATCTCAAAGATATGGTCAAACCGCAGGAAGAACACCTCTGCGGGCCGTGTGTTGACATAGCACATCCCCTCAGGCACACGAGCCCCGTATGTCGGATATCCTGGATCCTTTGAGGCTAGTAGGCTTTTCTCAGTCGACAGCACATGGTCGTGCAGTCTCCTGAGATCCCCTGATAGTGCCTCCAGCGGTTTCGGCGGTAGCATCGTCTCGCCCGTGAGATGGAACATGACCGCACCTTTCACGGGTACACGCTCTTCAGAATGCATCGTCTGGCTGCTATGTCTCTAGCTTGTTTGGAGGCAGTTATCTTCCCCGATCTCTTCCTCTCCTTTTTCTTGGGCACACCTTCCAGACCCTTCCTTAACCCCTGCCCAGTGTTCCCGGGCTAAGTACTGTACGACCCTCGCGCCCGGCTAGTTGAGCCTGTGTTGAGGCGGCATCTTCAGGCGTGTCCTGTGAGAATTTCATGAAGAGAGACTTTTTGCAATCCCTGCTACGACCCTGCCCGGGCATATCATCCATATCCTCATTAGCAAGCTGATAGCCTGATTCGTCATATGGTTGACTCATCATATCTATGTCACAGTCATACACGTTTGTATTGAGGAAATCCATAGGGTCGACCTTCCGTCTCATCATCCATTCTCTGTTCTACAAGAGAAATTACATCAGCCAGTACTATTGCACCCCCTTCATCATGTCGTCCGCCGCTCTCACCCGGCACTACAGGAGCTGGTAATTGCGTAGGCAGGGTGGTGGTCTCCGCACATGCTTGTTGATGTGTGGTTATTGGTGCTCTCGGCCGGCTCCAGACGAATAAGATTCTTCAGCCATAGCAGCACCCAACCCTTGCAGCTTCCAATCCGCGGCGGGGTCTCGTCGTCCGCTCTCACATGCTGTACTAGAGGAGGCAAATGCTCGTGCCCCGATTTCACACTGGTCAAGCTAACCCTGAAGTGCCCAGCGGGGATCGGCTGGTTGTGGAACGTGGGTTGCGAGCGGTCCATTATCATCCCCTTTCCCAAGTCCACATTCTGACCTTTGATCAAGTAGAGTATGGTGCACGAGGTTTCTTTCGCCTGCAAACACATATGTCTGTGGCGTAAAACGACCGAAAGGCTACAAAAATGGAATATTATATATATATATATATATGTTGGTGCGACATGTAATTACCGTGACGGCGTCGAGCTCAGCCAAAGTCGAAGGCCCACCTAGTGTGCCTGAGACTGAGGACGGGCTGCTATGAGCGGGAGCGGCTGCGAGAGGAGGCCCGATTGCGTGAGCAAGTGATGGTGCGATGGTGTTGTTGTTCATGGAGTTGCTCCCGACGAAACTGGGCAACGGGAAATCATGTACCGTCTTGTCTGGATTTTCCTTCGTCCAGTTGATGATAACTAGAACCAAGTTAGTAGAGAAATCATTTCTGCAGGCAGTTACAGCTGCATTGACTGCCTGCTGTAGCAACTCATATTTGTCCTCGGCTGCTTTTTTCGCGTCCTCAGCTGCTTTTTTTTCGACCGCAGGCTTCACCTTTGCGTTGATGTTCCGCCTGACTAAACTTCTTTTTCTGCTTCTTGGCCTCCGGGCCCTCGTTGTAAAACACTTTCACGTGGCGCCGTCTCCAGCACTGTGCACACGACCATATTGCGGCCGCTGGCCCAAAGGGAGTCCCTTAAGTTCGTTCAAGGCCCGGTTGAGAGGGGTGTCCCACTTGGTCCTCATCGGAAGAAGTAGGGCTTTCGGCTGCAAGCTGGTGTTGCTTCTCCAGTAGTCTAATCAATTTCCTCGTGATCTTGTCCGTGTAAAAAACCTTTTTCTCCTTGTCCCACTTGTAGCGGGCCCTGATGAAGTCACGCTCCAAGGGGTTGGTGAACTTCACGAAGGGGTCTGGGAGACCCGCGGCTTCACGTTCCGCGTCCTCCTTATCCCACATGGCCTTTTACCGAGGTAGCCACGGCTTCCGAGGCGATGCTTCCCAGTGTTCCTTTGCTGAAGGCTCTTGAATTTCGCAGCCTTAGCCTTGGCTGCCTCGGTAGCGCAAGTGTCCTTGAACTTTTCGAACTCCTCTTCCGTTAGTGTCAGATTTTCCTCCAGAATCTTGGATAGGGGTTCATCAGCCTCAATAGCTCGTTTCACCCTCCCTTTCCAGGAGGCCAAATCATTGCTGAACATGCCCATGGCGTGATTGTCAATCTTTTTCATCTTCGGATCATCCCATGGTTGTTCTATGTTATCATCCCGGTCGGGGAACTTGAATCTCTTGTGCAACTTCGTTAGGAGCAACTGCGTCAAATGTTCTTTACTCCTTAAGTCATCGTCGTTGATGCTTGCGCATCCCTGTAGGATGCATCCTACTTGGTTCCCACAGAACTTGCGAGGTTCTTCCGGCTCTAACGGCTCAAACTTGCCAGGTGCCATCTTTGTGATCACAAGTCGTCCAATCCCTAGTTTGTTAGGTTTTCGTATCCTCTGCTTCTTATGCTTCCTCTTTTCGGTAGCGGCATCGGGGCCGGTACCATCCCCGCCGATATCTTCCCCGCCGGTACCTTCCCCACCGGTCTCGGCGCCGCCATCGGGGCCGGCGCCGTCGGTGTCGATGTCGGCGTCAGTACCATCATCGAGGCCGACCTGCAAACCTTGCTTAGCAGTCAAATAGTCGAGGTACTCGAGTTCACCCTCATAATCCATCTCGTCTGCATCTTGGTCAGAAGGCCCAGTTTCTAAAATTATGAATAAATGAAAAATGACATAAAAAGAAATCTAAGTGCCAGCACTCGATATGCCAACTATGTAGCACAAATCATGCCTCTATTCACGGGAAATTTCTGCATGACCTTTGCTAAAAAATGGACATATCGAGCGCCTGAAATTCACCGGAACGGAAATGAATCAACATTCTGGGCTAACATAGGCCACTCGGATCATTTTCCAAACATGACATGTCCAAAACATGACATATCCACATATCACATGTCCAGTTCAAATTTGCATATAAATTCAGCTAATTTTGAAACCTAGATAAATTCATAACTAAATAGATAACCTAATTAACAGACTGCGCTAACTAAAACCTAAGTAAATTAACCGAAGAACCCTAGCAGAGAGAGAGAGAGGGGGGTTTAGAGAGGGTGCAGGGGCGAGGAGGCAGGCCTGACGACGGCCGAGGTTGGGAGGCGAGGAAGCAGAGGAGGGAGGTGAGGGCCGACGGGTCGGGGGCGAGCGCGGCGGGGTCAGGGGCAAGCGCCTGGGTAGGGGGCGAGCACCGACGCCGGAGTCGGGGGCGAGGGCCGGGTCGGGGGTGAGCGCCGGGGTCGGGGTCGGGGCGAGGGCCAGGTCGGGGCGAGCGCCGGCGCCGGGGTCGGGGGCGAGCGGCGGGGGAAGAGAGAGTGGGGATTGGGGGGAAAGGCAGGATGAAGCTGGGATAGTGAGAATTTTGGGTTAAGTGGACGTAGCAGCAGCGCGTTTGGACAAAACGCGTTGCTACTACCTTCAGTAGCTGTAGCGGTTTATATGAAATGCGCTACTACTACCTTCAGTAGCTGTAGCGGTTTATACGAAATGCGCTACTACTACTGTCAGTTTTCCTTTTTCTTTTCCTTTATTTTCTCCCACTTTTATTTCCCGAGAGCAGTGAACGAAGGAAGGGCAATATATATTGCATCATTTGACGGTTAAATATGTATGCAAAATAGGAACATATATATTACATCATTGGACCCATTCATAATAATGGCTAAGTGTGTATACAAAATAGGAACATATATGTATATATTACATCATTTGACCGATAACAAACGGTTCCTCAGCGCTGATGTTTTCATTTTTGAGTCAGCTTCTTTCCTTCTTGTTCGTCGAAGAATAATTGAGCCCCTCATTGTGACTTTGCCTTTTCCATGGAGTATGATTTTTCTTAGGTAATGTAAGTATTGATTCTTCTTTTGACGTATACTTCATCATCATCGTCATCTTCCCTCATTGGGTTGCCGTACTGATCATAGTCTTCCTCGTTGGCGACTACATCCATTCCAATGATGTTCCTTTTGCCTCTCCTCATGAAAACACGATTGGGATTGCATGGGTCGGTTATGAAGAAGCATTGTGTCACGTGCTTAGCGTGTACCCATGGCTTGTTTTTTGCGATAGCGTTCACGGTAGCGCTCTTGGCGTCGGGTATACTCATGTTAGTGAAAATCCGATTTTCTCTTTCGACATTCTTTGCCCATCTGACACGGAACATCGTCGTGTTGTGCAGTCCAGAGTAGTCAAGCTCCCAGATCTCCTTGACCCTTCCATAAAATTGTTCAGTTGCGCCGTTGTCGCTGCCGATCATGCATTCCATCGTCACCCCTGAGTTCTGATCATCACTGTCCATATCTTTCGCCTCCGTGTAGAACGTGTATCCGTTGATATCATATTCCTGATAGGTTACGAGGTTGGGCGAGGGGCCATGTGCTAAGGCGTATATGAGCAATCCGTCCTTAGAGCCCTCCTCCGGGGGATTAGCAATAATATGCTCTTTGAACCAATGCAAGAAAGTGGAGTTGTGCTCTCTAGTAACTTCGGCGTTCGTCCTGCATACCCCCCGGTCATGATACTTCTTTGCGATAATTTCTTTGTGCAGTGCAACGAAAGGATCTACCTCGTCTAGGTGTTGTAGCACTACCAAGTTTGCTCTGTCAAAGTCGTTGTGTCGATCTGAGTATGCCACGTGCAGTTCCCTGCGACCGTTGCAGTAACCATCTCCTTCGAGCCTCCCATCGTGCTTGTTAACAGGCAAACCAACACTAACACCAGGCGGCTGGTCTGCGCCATATAGAAAATTCTCACGGAAAGAGATGCACTCTTGTGCCAAATAGCCCTGGACTATGCTTCCATCCGGACGGGACATGTTACGAACGAATCCTTTGATGATCCCATTCACCCTCTTAAACGGCATCATGTTATGCAGGAATGACGGCCCCAGGTCTATTATGTCATACACAATATGGACACACAGATGCCCCATCACGTCAAAGAACGCGGGTGGGAAGTACATCTCAAGCTCATTCAGTATCACAATGATCTCTTCCTGTAGCCTTCGGAGCTTCTTCACACTGATCGACTTTTGAGAGATGACGTCAAAAATGTTGCAGAGACCAATAAGCATGTCACGGACGTGCTTGTCCATTATCCCTCTAAGGGCAACAGGTAGTATCTGCTTCATCATCACATGACAGTCATGAGACATCATCCTGCTGAACCTTTTCTTGTCCCTGTCTAGATATCTGCTTACCTTGCCACAGTAACCGGAACTAACTTTGACTCCGGTAAGGCACTTAAAGAATTGATTGATCTCAGCCTGACTTAAGGTGAAGCAAGAAGGGGGGCAATAATCCTCTTTCTTTATTTTCTTGCCCTTCTTCTCCCGTGCCTCTGTCTTCGTCTCTGTCTCGTCTGACATTTTACGGGGCGCATGTGCAGATCTTCCCTGATTTTCAAATCTTGCAAGTCTTTTCTTGCCTTCGGCCCATCCTTGGTCTTATCCGGCATGTTCATCAGTGTTGCGAGCAAGCTCTCAAGGACATTCTTACATATATGCATTTGATCAAGGCAATGAGGTGTATCGAGTTTGTGCCAGTACTCCAAGTCCCGGAACACAGACCTCGTCTTCCATACCTTCAGCAGTGGCTCCGGCGCCTTTCTCATCGTCTTTCCCGGCGCGGGGCACTCCTTCCAGTTTTTCAACAGCTCATCGATTTCGGCACCGCTCCGCTTACGTGGAGGTCCTCGATGCTCAGCGTGACCATTGAATAGATCTCCACGGTTTCTCCACGGGTCATCCTGTTCAAGCCATCTTCGATTCCCCATGTACACGATTTTCCCAGACCCGCCATCTTTCCTTGACGTTAGCTACTGAGACGTCATATCATCCATGCACCGCGTGCATCCGCAATATCCGTGGCACACCTGGCCTACCACATATCCGTAACCGAGATAGTCCTGCACTGTCGTGATCAGCGCGGCTCTCATGTTGAAATACTCGCCTTTGCTGGCGTCCCATGTCTTGGCCGGTGTTTTCCATAACGTGTCTAACTCCTCTTGAAGTAGCCCCAGATACAAATTAATATTATTTCCTGGTTGTTTCGGCCCTTGAATAAGCATGCTCATGTGAATGTACTTCGATTTCATGCACAACCAAGGGGGAGGTTGTACATCCATACAAACACGGGCCATGTGCTATGGTTGGTGTTCTGGTTGCCAAACGGATTCATGCCATCGGTACACGCGCCAAGCACGATGTTCCTTGCATCACATTCAAAATACCGATAGAAGCTGTTCAACGCTCTCCACTGGCTTCCATCCTTCACGTGTCTCAGCTTCGGATCATCTCCATCGTCGGGCTTCTTCCTCTCCACGTGCCAGCGCATTAGCTTTGCTTCGGATCTACAAAATACCTCTGGAGACGGGGAGTGATCGGTAAGTACCATACAACCTTCTGGGGACATTTCTTCCCGGCCTTCTTGTATAGAGAAGCATTGCACACCGGACAGCTTGTTTTTTCCACGTGCTCCTTCCGATAAATTATGCAATCGTTGATGCATGCATGGTATCTAACGTGTGGCAGATCAAGAGGGCACACGATCTTCTTGGCCTCATGAACACTAGTAGGACATAGATTACCTGCGGGAAGAACATCCTTTAGGTACTTGAGATGCTCATCGAGGCTAGTGTCGGTCCATTTGTTTTTAACCTTCGTCTTCAGGAGTTGGAGCATGAAACTCAAGCAGGTCACCTCAGGATTGCAACCATCATACAATGGAGTGTTCGAGTCTACCACCAGTTGCTCCAGCTTAGCCTCCTCTCTAGAAGCAGCTCTCTTAGTACTCATCTCCTTGCGAAGCAATGCTTGAACATGAGGGTCCCGCACGATTGAACTTAGTACCGACAAACTCTGCTGCGTGGAGTCCATGTCGTTCTCTCCGCCGCCATGTCCGGCCCCTTCTCCTCCGCCATGTCCGGCCCCTTCTTCGCCGCCAAGTCCGGCCTCTTCCCCGCAGCCATTATCGATCATCTCTTCGTCTTGCCCCGTGTCATCATTGCCTGCCCCATCGGCATCCTCAACATCGTCATCCTCATCTTCAATTATCCACCGAGTATAGCCATCCATGAAACCAGTCATGAGCAGGTGCGCTTCGACACGACCATCGTCATGGGGGTCGAGCCAAACTATTCCTTTGCATTTTCGACATGGACATAAAACCTCTGTCCGGTTATTTTCTTTCATGTCCTGCACCACCGACCGCAACCACCTATCCACCATCGTTCCACTAACCATCGTCAACTCTGCACGGTAATAATAAACAAATTGATTATAAAAATGCATGCATGCATCAAAGTCATACAAAAATTCGGCATGACCTTCCCTAAAAATAGGACATATATGGATCTAGAGTTTGCCCGGAATTCGCCGAAACGGAAATAAATCGACATTTCGGCAAAACATAGGCAACTCAAAAGCACAATTTGGCGTCAACTCATGCCACACACAAAATTTCCACAAACATATCACACACACATAAACATATTTCCATTTTGCGAAAGCATGAAATTTTCATCACCTCTATCTCGAGATCGAGCACATGGTGGAGATGATGTTGTAGGGAGATCAAAAGTGCACAAAGCTCTTCTTGACAAAGATAGATCTAGTTAGGGGGAAAATAGGTCACTTAACTAAATCCTACATGTACCTACCTACCTAATTTGGGAGGAGACAACTTCAACTAGTGGAGGGGAAAGGAAAAAGAGAAAGGAGATGCATTAATGGAGGTAGTGTAGTTAGGTAGGAGTAATGAAGAGAGAGAAAGGTAGATAGAAGAGAGAGAGTAATGGCGGAGAAGTATTGGGGAAGAAGAAGAGTGAGAGTGGGAGCATGTGGGAGGTAGGGGAAAGGGAAGAGAGGAGGGGGAGGGGGAGGGACGGGTGGGGAAAAGGTGGTGGGTTGGTGCGGATTAGCAGTAGCGCGGGAGTTAAAACGCGCTGCTGCTAAGGAAGTAGCAGCAACGCGCTTTGGGCAACGGCGCTACTGCTAACAGGGACAAAAAAGTGTGCCAATTTGAAATTTAGCAGCAACGATCTTAGAAAAAGCGCGCTACTACTACATCCGTAGCAGTAGCGCGGCTCGAGCCACCGCGCTACTGCTAAATGGAGTTTGGTGGACACCGCCGGTCGATATTTGTAGCAGCGCGGTTTACACCGAGCGCACTACTGCTAAAAACTTATCAGTAGCGAGTTTCCCGCACACGCGCTACTACTGATTAGCAGCAGCGCTCCTTTTTGAGCCACGCTGCTGCTAAGATTCTGTGTATAGGCTTTTCCCTAGTAGTGTATCTTGCTAAGAGTAGGTGAAAATTTTGAATCGAGCCCTTTAAACTAGAAGGGAGGTAGTGATACTCTAATAGCTAGGTGTGTAAGTCATCTTACGAAAACCAAATAATCCGAAAACACGTAGGCGCGGTGCATTAACTTCTACCTCGTTTCTTGTTTCTTGACATATCAACCAATAAGAGATGAGGGTGTGCATGCTTTTAATGACCTAAGACTATCAAACATGACATGCAGTGGTTAGTTCATTGCATGCAATACTATTTAATTAGCAAATAAACATTAAATTATCTCGTTTTCCTCTCCTCCTTGGTCACGGTGCACAACCTAAGATGACTTACTCACCTAGACGGAGGGAGTATCAACATTCACAATGTCAAATCAATATCTTTACACTCATTATAAAATGTAGTTCTTATACTCATTATAATCAGTATTGTAGATATTGATATTTTTAGTATAAATTTGGTCATGGGATTTCATTGATGCCTGTCAAAGCGTGGAGGAAGCGGAGCTTAGGGCTTGCATTGCCGGTCTCTACATAGGTATTTCTCTTCATAATCCTGTAATTTTAGAGACTGATTGCGCTTTTGTGGTAGCGTCTCTTGCATCGAGGGACTATGACAGATCTGTTATGCGTGACCTGGAGATGAAAGCATTGAGCATCTCGAAGTTGAACAACAATCTTCAATTGTCAAAGATTAGCCGTTCAGCCAATAAGGTGGCACACTTAATCGCTAAGTATAGCTTTGACAATAAATTAGATGGTATTCTTGTAAATAATGTACCGCCCAGTGTGGTGAATATTGTATCGAATGAGTGTACTGGTGTGGCTGGTTAATTACTATAAGGTGGTGTTCAAAAAACAGTATAAATTTGGTCAAACACTTTACAAACGGTTGACGGGAGTAAAAAGGACTAGAGGGAGTATCATGCATGCGGAGTAGGAAAAAAATTGCTTATTTATAGCCGGTCGAAGTCTCAAAGGGCGCGACCACGCGAGGGAGGCGAAGGTCGTGGGAGGCGCGACGGTTGACGGAGTTAATAAGTGAAGTTACATCCACGCGCCGGCATGGCGTGTGAACAGGCAGAAGCTATACCGTCAGGCCTATGATATGGGTCTAGTAGACATGACATCTAGTGGGTCCCGCATAGTTCTCGAGAACTCTTTTCGGGCTTGCAGCCGTTTATCCACCGGGCAAGCCAGCAACCCCACGCCGTTCGCACGCCCTACTCGTCCCTGTCTTCTACCTCACAACAGTTCGCTCCTAGTCGTCCCGTCCTTTCACATTAGTTCGCTCCTAGTTTTTGCGGGGTACAATAGTTCAACTTCTCCTAAACCTCCTCCAAAATCCATGGTGTCCCAAATCTCCATGGTCGCCGCTGAGTACCAGGTTAGAGCCATCACCGGCGATCAGTTCATCATCATCTACACACGTGGATCTGCGACGGTGAAAGCATGGCTTGCTCGCTTCCTACGCATGTTCAACAGTTCAACGGATGAGTGGGTCGCTGGGCTAGATGTTGAGTACACCACAGTCCTAGGATGAGAGAAGGATCTAAGGGAGGAAGAGAGGAAGAAGCCCACCGTGATCCAGGTTTGCGTACATAATGTTTGCTTGGTCTACCACATATGCCATGCAGACGTTGAGTGCCAGGATTTTAAGAACTTCCTCAAGGACAAAAGAGTGAAATTCGTTACTATAGGCTTTAAGAACGACAGGGATGTCCTGCGTCGGATAGGTCTCGTTGTAGGCCAGCCCTTCGATCTCCAGAAGGCAAGCCTGGTGTCCTCCTCTCAACCTTCAATGCTGACCCTGGCAGCAGCCATGATTGATCCTTTGTACGCTAAACTGAAGAAACCTCATCACGAGTTTCATCATGCATGGGAGTCGAAGACATTAGATGAAGATCACATCCTGTACGCAGCAATGGATGCCTACCTTTGTTTAAATATCTACAAGGGTTGGATGAAGAAGCAGAGCCCAGTGTCCGGTTCAAGCAAAGAAGCGTCGGTGAAGAGGAAGAGGAAGAGGGACGAGGACGAAGTCGAGGACGTGGACTCGGACTCCGAGTAGGTGGCAGTGCCGTCGCTCATGCTGGTTCTACTACAGTGTCAAGCGGACTAGTTGCTTAGTTTATTTTCAAGGGTGTGTTGTGCTGAGGCCCCAGCAGAACTATGTTTATGTTCTTTCTCATGATTTGAACTCTTTAGTACGTATAGTAGTACTAGTACTATGTCTTACTACTGTTCTTCTTGCAGTTGGTACTACTGCTCGTATCTTCGTGTTCCTACTGTACTTAATACGTTCGTACTAGTAGTATAATTTGGGTCAGTCGATTTGTGAAAGAAGTTCGACGGAGCGAAGGAAGAAGACGGCAGAAGAGGTGGAAGAAGCCCTTCTAGCCATCCATGTTGCATCAAACGGCTCACATGAGTCGACTGACCCAAATTGCTCCTTCAGATTGCAGGATCCATGTGGAATTCAAGGTCTCGAAGGTAGATTCCGCGTCCGCACCCGGTTTGCGGGCTCGACGCGCGCGCGACCGGCTTCCGCCGCGACAGCCACCATGCGCGCCTCCTCCGCGCGGGCGGAGACGACAATGACACGCTAGTTCCTCCTCGCCGGCGTGCTGGAGCACGCGCTCGTCCACCTCTTCGTACGCTGCGTGCATAGACGCGGCTCCACCAGCTGCTCGCGTGCTTGGCAGCGCGGTGGCATGGCGAGGAGGGACTGCAGACGAACGTGAGCGGGCGAGCCTTCGGCTTCATGGCACAGGGATGGTGGCGACACGGCGGTGATGGGCGAGAAATTTTTGGCAGGAGCAGGCGGGCGCCGGCATGCGCAACGGCGGCAGCGGCATATTGATGAGTGCGCGTGTGGGAGCTTACTTTAGTTTTATATAAGGTTGGTCAAACTTAAAAGAAAACCGTACTAGTACACGTAAACATTAGACTTAGGCAGCGCTTTTATTAGTTTTTTTGAAGTTAGTACCACAGCCACGATACGGAATCCTGTGCAAGCGCGTGAACCGCGGCCGCGCGGTCGATCGAACGGTGCGTCACCGTGTCGCGCTCGAAGGACATCCACCGAACCTTTTTGTGTGTGTGAAAACAATCCTCGAATATTACTCAACTTTTTTTCCTGGAAAGTTCTTGACGCTGCAATATTTCCATATATTTGAATTTAGCTCCAGTTTGTGTTTATTTGGATTTGGACGTTTTAGGTGCGCCCTAGTTTTTTTAATACTTATTTTGTGTGTGTGTGACTGAGAGAGAACGTGTGTATGTGTCCATATGTGTGTTGTGGCAGAAGGGCAATGTGGAGACGGTGTGCGTGTGATACAGACATAGAGAGGTGTGAATGTGCAAATGATCATGCATGAGTGAGACATAGACAGATGCCGATACGTTGTGTATACATGAGAGAACGGTCTTCTAGTTTACTTGTGTGTGTGTGTGTGTGTGAGAGAGAGAGAGAGAGAGAGAGAGAGAGGAGCATCCGTAACACAACAACCATCTCTCTCGATTCGTCCGTCCCTCGCACGATCGCATGCAACACATGCATCAACGCGCACATTTTGACACCCTCACTCGGCCCCTGCCCACCTCAAGGCCCGCACAATCTCTTCGTGAATACCCATTTCTCTCCTTAGGTTTGTTTTCGCTCAATATCTGACACACACACACACACGCACGCACACACACACACACACACACAAGCAGCACAACACACACACACACTCCCCCGAGCACACAATTCATCCCCATCCAAGGTTATACGGCGACCACTCTCGCTTGTGCTTCTTTGCACCCCAACATGCACAACACCTCAATCTTCAAAGAGGGCATCGAGCAGATCGAAGACGTGACCACACCGCGCTAGGGAATGCGGGGTCATTTGGAAGCAGGGTGATGTGACGACGGCTGACTGACTCCTCCCCCACCCTCTCTCTCTCTCTCTTGCACAAAATTACCAATCCCTCTCTCCCCCGCACAAAATTGTCAATCCCTCAACCCATGAGATCCTTCCCCTCTCGTCCATGTTTTTCCAGCTCTCTCATCAAACATGTTGTCTCTTCTCCTTCCACGTATACAGAATCCGGATGCACACGCATCTCACGTATATTACATGTCTCCATCTTTCTCACAGACCTAACTTCTTCCTCTCTCTTCCTCTCTCTCTCTCTCTCTCTGTCTCGTTAGGTTTGTCTCCTACTCTCTCATCCACATACATACAATCTTTCCCGCCCTATCTGCTCCATCTTCAAAAGCTCTCTCTGCACGTTTCATTCACACATTGGGATATGTCAAAATGTTGCTTCTATAATGGCTGATGTAGAGTTTTGGTTGTTTTTGTTGCATCCTACAAAGTAATAACTATGAAATGCATTTAGATTCTCATTTGACTGGGATTATGTGAGCTTGAGCATGTTGTGAAGTACTATAGACCTTGTATACATCTTGGGATTCGACAATGATTGTAACTATTGAATTGTATAGACCATTACATTCGAAGTCAATAGCCTAATATATTTATTTCACAATTTCAACAAATGATTAGTTCACTACAAACTAAGAAAACAAATGTGTACTCCCTCCGTTTTTATTTAAGTCCGCGTATTAGCATTGGTCAAAGTCAAGTTTTGTAAACTCTCAGAAAGCTTATAACAAAAAATATTAACATATACAATAACAAATAAATACCATTAGATTCATTATTGAATGTACTTTCACATCATACATATTTGTTATGGTAAATGTTTATATTTTTATATAAACTTGGTCAAACTTTAGGAAGTTTGACTTCGGTCAAACCTAATATGCAGAGTTTACTACTACTACTCGCTAGTTGCTTAGCCGAATCACTCAACACGCCACACGGGGAGTCCAGTGTCACAAAATTTTGAGGTCGGCGGGAAAATCTCCCGCGACCCTGATTCGAGCAGTGGGAAGTTACCATCATAGCCTTCGGAACAGGCCTACGGATGACGCTTGGTAGGGGGCTGTTTTCGTAACTTCAGGTTCACCCTACCCAGCCAACCCCACCCCGGCACCCAGAGTAGTACACCTGAATACTCCCCATTTTCTATCCCCACCGCAAAATAGACTTCTCCACGGCACCGCAGCCTTCGTGCTCCTCCCCTTTACATCGGCGCACTCGTCCACCGCAGCGCATCTGCCTCATCGACGACCTCGTACGCCGCACTGGAGCCGGTCCACCGTCGTCGTCGTACACGGAGCCTCTTCCCCGGCATCGTCTTCCACGGTCTCGGATCTGCTTCCCGGAAGCCGACGCCAAGCGCAGAAGTACCACCGTCGTGGACAATGAACTGACTCCCGTTGCCGACCATGACTCACAGAGGCCGCCGCGACCATCGTTCTCCTCCTCGATTGGTAATGTGTGTATTGAATCACTTAGCAGTACATGTGCAGTTCCAATTTTGTTCATACCTACCCTTCAAATTTCCTGGGTGCTATTGTTCCCGTAAAAGTAATTGGTTATAGCCTCCATTGTCCAACAGAATATCAGCTTGTAATTGTGCGTCGCTCCTGTATCGCGCTGTGCTTGGGTAGGTTTTTCATCTGCAACCAGTAGTGTGGCAAATGATGGAAAGGTTTTTAGAACTAGCAAGATGCCCATGCGTTGCACGCATCAAGATGCATTTGTATGAGTAGTTTATCTTGTGGGAGAAAAGGATGAACAAGGGAAGGCCTTATTTGCAAATCTGGAGAGGGGTATGGGTATCTTTTTGCAAAATTCCCATTTGTTTCCTTCCTATCTGTCAGATATAAATCGGACGGCCTATATTGCAAGAAAAAAAGTATAGAGAAAAAAAGTAGACAGTAAAGGAAGTAGAGATAAATATTAAATATTAAATATAAAATAAATATAACCGTAGAGAAGAGAGTAGAGATAGCAGAGACGTCAGGAAAGGATCGCACGCGCGCGGGAAAAAGCGGCCGGGCGTGCGCTAGTTTTGGCGCGCGGCGTCCAGCGCGCTTTATAAAATCCAACGCCCTCCCACCGCTCCGTGCCTTGCCACCGCTCTGTGCCTCGCCACCACTCTCTCCCCGCTCTTTTTTGCCTCGCCGCCGCCGCGCCACCATGCCGCCGCGTCGCCGGGAAACTTGGGGATACCGCGGCGTCCGCGCGCGCCCCTCCGGCGGCTTCTCCGCCGAGATCCGGTTCCGCGGGATGCGCCTCGGCCTCGGCAATTTCGACACCGCCAACGAGGCCGCCCGCGCGTACGACGCGGCGGCGTGGCGCCTCCGGTGGCCTCATAGAACATTGAACTTCCCCAACGTGCCGACGCGGGAGCGGGCGCAGGAGCTCGCGCCTCTGCCGCGGCTTAGCACCGACGAGGATCGTCGCGACAACCGGAGGCGGGAGCACCGTCTCGGCATCGCCGAGATGGACGAGGAAGCCATGGTGCTGTGGCGCCAATGCTTCCCGTAGGACATCATCAACGAGCGCGAGTTCTACGCGCAAAGGAGGGCGGAGAGGGATAAGAGGAGGGCGGAGCGAGCCGCCTATCGCGAGGACAAGCGTAGGCGAAAAGCGGACGCTCAATTCAACATGAGGCTAGGAGCAGCGTCGCCCTTGGGAATCCGACGACGATCGGTATCTTCACGCCTACAGTCAGACGTCGGAGGAGGACATCACCGAGGAGGAGTCGGACGACGAGGAGTAGTTGAATTATCTTTTTTATCTATCTATGCTGAGAACTATCCTCTACTCTCTAGTATCTACTTCTCGATCTCAGCACTGTAAACGCTTTTTTAAAGCGCCGCGCGTTGCGATTCTGTTGGAGATGCTCTAACATGGCAGACGAGTGCTTTAATGTTGCCCACAAGATGCGCGAGTATTACTAGTAGTATTTTTCTTGCCATGTTGAGATTTTAAAACCACGAGTGTGAACATGCAGAGGAGCAATGAAGACCAAACACGGGATATTCGGGACATCTTCAAGGAGCGTGGCAAGTTAAAGAGGAGCTGCACCGAACCTGTAAAACGAGCTTTGGTAAGTAACACCCTTTCAATTACTTTCGTTTAGCCTCGTGTTCTTCGATGTGTATATGTTGTAGTTTCTGTTTCTCTTAAGCGTGGTGTTCTTCGATGTGTAATAAGAAGAGTCTTAATCGTCCTAATGCTTTCGTTTTTAGCTTGATGTAGGAAGTGGGTGTTCTCACCTTGTAGTCTGTTTTTATATTTCTTTTCCTTTTGAATTCACTTCTCCGAGTTCTGTTTATCTGGCTTCTACTAAATGGATCTAGGTTTCTCTGAGTATTGATCTAAAAAAGAAGTAACTTCATGTCAGGATGCAGTTCCTGCGAGGAGGGAAGTATGGTCAACCTCGAGATCATGTTTCCAAAATGAGGCTGGATTACACACAAGGTGCCAGTTCCCTAATGATGCTGGATTAGACACAAGGTGCAAATTCCCAGATGATGCTGGATTACACACAAGCCAGGTGGAGTCGTCAGCTGTTCGTGTCCTCGTGGCATTAGTAAAGGCTGAAAGAAAGCGTGCAGCAGCCCTTGAGAATGTAGCTGAGTTCCTGAAGAAGCGAAAAGAGCAATCAGATGCTCTCTTCACCCAAGCCAAAGAAGAGATGGAAGAAGCCAGAAATAAGCTAGCAGAGGCAGAGCAGGCTAGGCGTCTCCTGCTATCTAAAACTGTTGTCAATACAAAATTTCCTTCATAATAGCTAGGTTCAAATGTTTATCCAGTCAGCATGCCTGTTGTGATGTCTGTGCATCTACTGATGTGGCACAAAATGTTTTTTTGGGTCATGTAATAACAGCAATTACTTTCCAAACAATAACAGACGAAGCATTGGACATGGTATAGTTCACGCGCAAGCCCGACATTCCAAGTTCAACTTCCACATCAAACTCATGTTCACAGATATCTGCACATTCATACATAATGTCCACAACCATGATTCACTTCAAAGCCAAAAAAATGTGAGGAGAGTTATAAATAAAGAAAAACCTCTACTAGTTCCTGCTACCAGTGCGAGCACAACAAGTCAAGACCATGCGTAAATTAATTATATTTTAGTCATTTTTTGTGTTCTAAAATGCCTGCCGGCTCGCGGAAGGACGTGTTGCCGGCACACGCTGGATTCAATGAAGGCAGGCGGGGCAGTCTTAAGCTGGCGGGGGTTGCTCAGCCGGGCCTGCAGCGAGTGCGGCCCTCTTGGCTGGCACGCCGGTTCAATGCCTGTGCTATGAGAGGTCGCGTGCGTGTCAGAGCAATCACTCCCTCCAGTCCTTTTCTGTTTGGGTATAACAAAATCTCGTTTTCCATTCACATTTTACAAGTAAAATTCGTGGACAAACTTTGACCCAAAGTACGATGGGGACTAGTAAACCAGAATGGAGGTAGTAGTTTTTTTAATCAAAGAAGGGTTTCCCCTTCCGATTATTGAAAACCAACATCTAAATCTAAACCTTAGTATTTGCCCTAGACCTACTAGGTTCAACATCTCGCAACATAAACCGATACAACCATACGCCAAGGAGGTACGTAGTACTATGAATTCCATTTTTGCTCCATACCAATTGTTCTAAAAACTACTTACTACTTATAACGTGCCATTGAAAATCGGAACTCTTCACCCTGCTAAAAAATGATATTTTAAACGTGGCTACTCGATCTGTGGCAACTGGCGAGCCACCGCGCTCCAAGTCGTTCACCTGTGGTCCCGACCATCAACTCCTATGGATCAAATTATCACGCGAGCTGACTATTCCTACAAAGGTGCTCCACCACGTACCCGGTACCCGCGAATGCAGCAATCATGCACCTAGGGTTTTAGGGTTTATTTGATAACATCACCTTTACGTAACACTCATGTGTGCGAGACAACAAGAGGCCGACTGCGTGCGTGCGCCTCTTCTCTTCATATATGTACTCCACCGTTTGTCTGGTGTCCAAAAAATTATAATAACTACTAGCAATGTGCCAATGCATTGCCACACGATCAAAGTAGATTAATACATATTCACCAATTTGATAGAAAAAAGTCTAGTTTTGAAATACGTATATCACTAAAAATATGTTATGTTTCACTCAAAATATATTCCTTTTGCGGTTTTGATGAGATAAGGGAGGAATGTTGTTGGTTTCAAGATTCGAGAAGTGGTATATGTCTAATTTCTACTCTTACTAGCAAGATGCCCGTGCGTTGCACGGAACATCAAGATCTTGTGGGAGAAAAGGATGAACGAGGGAAGGCCTTATCTGCAAATGTGGTGAAGAGTGCGGGTAAATTGCCATATTTTCCTTCCTATCCGTCAGATATAAATCGGACGACCTACATTGCAGGATGGCAAGCCCACCATCATCACCAACTCTATTTTTTATCCCTACTCTTATAAAAAGCATTGTCGGTGATGATCGTGTGCCTGCCATCCTGCAATATAGGTCGTCCGATCTATATCTGACGGATAGGAAGGAAACTATGGCAATTTTGCAAAAAGATACCCACACCCCTCTCCACATTTGCAAATAAGGCCTTCCCTCGTTCATCCTTTTCCCCCACAAGATAAACTACTCATACAAATGCATCTTGATGTTCCGTGCAACGCATGGGCATCTTGCTAGTTGTTGCAAAAAGCCCATGTGTGTGTGAGAGAGAGGGAGAGTGGAGGAGGACGGAGTGCATGTGTGACAAAGACACAAGGAGTGTGTGTGCGATAGGTATCAGCTTAAAATGAGGCGATAGTGTGTGTGTGCACGATCGAGAGGGCGTGTCTCAAGAAGGGAAGAAAAAGCTACATAGATACAAGGAGCGGGAGAGAGACATGTATGCGATGGTGGAAGCACGAGTGTGCGGGTGTATAAACCTATCTAGAGGCTAGCTAGTCGATAAATGTTTGTGAGAGAAATACGAGTCGGGGTGCGAAAGCGAGAGTTTTGTGTGTGAGAGAGAGAGACGGTAGTCGGGAAGGGGAGTGGAAGCAGGAGTTGTGTGTGTGTGTCTGTGAGAGAGAGAGGAGACGGTAGTCGGGGTTGTCTGATCGGTAAACAAATGAATAATGTCAGTCTGGGATGGCAGACGAAAAGGAGACCGCAACAAATGTTGTGTCTACAGGAGAGAGAGAGAGAGAGTAATTTTAGTGGTATGAGTCATATGTAGAGACATATAGGGTGTGTGAGAGAATCCCATAGAGAGAAAGACAAAGTGAAAGACGAGTGGAGACTGTGTGTGTGGCGGTGAAAAAGAAAGCTTAGGTACCGAGTGATACCAGAGAACAGTAGAGACGTGAGAGATAATGAAAACCGTGTAATGTATAATGATAGGGAGAGTGTGACACTTCTCAAGGGAGACGTCGAGAGACCATGTTTGCGAGGATAGGAGAAACATGAAGTGAGCGTGCGGGTGAGCTGGAGAAAAGAGAGTGATAGCTACCTGAAGGAGCATGCATGCGAGAGAGATGGGCGTGAAAGGAGTGAACAAAAAAGGGATTCAAATATTTGAATTCGAGATGATGATACATGTAATCCATACTCGAACCAAAATTGATCTATCAAACATGCATACTCATATGAATTCACGCACATCTATGTTATTTAATATGTAGATATTACTGATCCATACATTTTAGTAGAACATAATTTGGTTAAATTTTTTCGAATTCAAACTTAAGATTTCGAGATCGTTGTATTTGTAAATCATATTATACATATAAAGGAGCAGAATTCTTTGTTGTGCTTTTGAAAAAATATATAAAAAATGATGTATATAGAATGTAATTCCAATTGAAAATGGATCCCGCCCGAAAAAAATAGAATACAAACGGGATTCGAATTGAGTTGGCACGGTAAACGTGCACTCTGCAAAATTTGAATGAAGTGGGGAAAGTCGCAGTAACCGCCCGAAACCAAAATCTACGAGATGGAAATCACTACTGCCTATCCCTGCCACGCAAAGCCTATCTGCTGGATTTCTATAGGTTTCGATAGGGGTAGGTTTGTAATTTCACCCAAACGTGACGTAACCGCCTCTCACCCGGATTCATACACGGTGGGCGCCAAAACACAGTGTGTCCTCGGCCGAAATCGACTCCCACCCCGATTCATATTCATACACGGTGGGTGCCAAAAACAAACTCTCGTCGGCAAATATTCGGTGTATGCGAGATTACCATCCTATCCCCAACCGACTAATGTTGTTGTGATGTAGTAGAAATTTGAAACGGGGGCTAAGTTTGTAAATTTCCTTGCATTTGAGACAAGCGCGCCCTGAATACATGGTTCCCCCCTTCCTCTCTACCTCCCTTTTCCCTGTTCGTACTCCGTGGGCGCCAAAACACTCTCTCCACCCCACCCTCCTCCGTCCGCCGCCGTCCGCCACCCCATCCGCCGCCGTCCTCCTCCACCATGACGGAGCTGATACCCCGACGCCGTCGTCCATTACAAGAGATCGACCTCTCTCATCTACGCCTTCGGACCGGGATCCTTGCATCCTGTCCTCTCGCTTCATCCCCGCCGTCGTCCACCTTGCCGGCGCCGCTCCTATGACCGTCTCGTCCACCGCGCCCCGCCGCCACCGTCTACCCTCCCAGATCTGCTTCCATGCCGCCGACAGCCATCGCTACCGCAGCACCGTCAAATTCCCAGCAGATGCATACACGGCGCCGCACCAGAGGCGGTACTCTTTCGTATCTGCTCAACTTATTTATCACAGCAAGAAAATAGATTGCCACTGCTTTACTCTGATTTCTTGTCTTGGTTGCGAAGTTGCCTTTGTCCGGTTTGCACCTTCAGATCCACCATGGCACGCTCAACACTATACTCCCAATGCTTATGGTTTTCCCCTTTTATATTCCACACTAGTTAAATCACAGTAGACTAAATTTCAAAATTGGGTCAGTCGATTTTTCAGAGCTCGCCGGAGTTCGCCGGTGCGATCGAAGGGGCTCGAGTGGTTGTGGGGCCTCGCCGAACGAAGAAAACTCGACGCGGGTGGGGGTTGGGGCGGGGGTGGGGTGGGGTGGTGGAGGAACACATGAGGTGGGGGCCGGTGGTCCGGCCGGCGGCCCGTGCGGTGTTCTGTATGGGAAGAATCAGAGACGAGGAAGAAGAAGGGTTAGGAGACTTAGGATCTTCATCCAACCGCCTAAAATGGTTGAGAGACAGCTGGGAGTTGCATTCTTAATGCGCTCTGGTTCATCATGTGTGGGCACTGCGCAACCAACATTTTATTATCCAAAATCTGCTTGCTCTTCTTTACCATGTTCCTCTTCCGTTCTTCTTTAATATGTACTCTCTCCGTTCCTAAATACAAGTATTTGTATAGATTCCACCATGGACTACATATGGAGCAAAATGAGTGAATCTACACTCTAAAATGTATCTAGATACATCTATATATGATCCATAGTGGAAATCTCTACCAAGACTTATATTTTGGAATGGAGGGGGTATGATAGTAGTACAGTATGTTCCTTGTACTGAAGATGAGCAGGGATATTTGTAGTGTAGAGGTCTATATGGTCGGTTGTGATGGACACTTTGAGCCTCTTTGATTCGTAGGATCTTGTAAACATAGGAATAGGATTTGTGGTGGCCTACCCACTTGAATCCTATAAGAATAGCAAGGAAATGCGGGGAGTTGTGTCGCCTTTGAGAGTTACACTGGTATTAACAGTACCACACCTTCACTTGAAGAGAGCTAGTATCCGAAGCCTTTCTAGCCGTACTGGCAATACTAGCACATATATCCCAACAAGTTCCACCTTGCTGATTTTACTCTGGTGCTTAAGGTTTTCCCGTTATATCTACACTATGATCTGTGTAGCTGCTTTGTGTCGCACTAGCAGTAGTCCACTCTTGAAGCTAAACACTGAAATGACTTAAAAAATTGGCACCAAGGCATTGAATGCCATTCTGGATGCAATGAAACTCATACGCTCCCCACCTGTTGACTCTTGTTCAGAATATGATCCTAATGACTATTCTAACCTCAAGGAGTCAAAGGCAGATGGCCTGTCCTGTTCACCCATCAAGGTGCCTGTTCTAATTTGGAAATGTTTTATTGATTGTGGGTATCTTGCATATGTTGTCTTGCATTTCTTCTACTTTGTTGCACCGCCATCTGCTTAGTTTACTCATCATATATGTCGAGATGCCATGCCCATCCATTATCAATACATATTCCACCTGTCATCATACCATGTTTTTCCACTCAAATATTGTTCTTGTGCATCAGACATCAAAAAGGAAGAGGGTGATTGCCGAACCTGAAGGAGCACTAGCAAAGTCCTTGAAAAACATGGTGGTGCCGGAGAAATCAGACAGCACCCCACTTATATTGGATGTACAACCAGTGACACAAAACATAGGACCGTCTCCAGCAGATTGTACCCATACTTCACTGGCCACACCACTAGCCCCACCACACAGGACCTGCACTCCAGCAAAAGGTATACCAATTCATTTGCCATAGCACCAGCTGTACCACAGAAAAATCCCACTCCAGCAAAAAGTACAGCAAATCCACCGGCCGAAGACCTATCCCAACTGCAGAGACGGCCAATTCCTGCAGATTGGAACACCATTCCATTTATTCCCAGTTTAAAAGACAATGCTTTCAATGTTGTTAGGGACTACGTGCATATATTCCCATCATGGGAAGATTATTGTGAAGACAAACACCATTTTCACATCTTCTTGTCCAACTTACATGTAAGTGCTATTATTCATGGTTATTATTTTCCTGTTTTCTGCTGATTGAACACATCAATGATTTACGTTACATTGTTGTAACTAGGCGAGGGTCAATCTGGATAGTCATGACGAGCAAAGCTTGCTTGTGCTTTTTAAGGAAGCATTGCAGCAGTATCGGTGTTACCTGAGGAAATCACACTTTGATGGCAAGTCTATAAACGAATTTCCGGTGAAGTCTCCTGTGCTAAATTTAGAAGACATTGAATGGAAAAACCTTGTTATGCACTGGTCTCGTTCCCAGGATGAGGTATTGTCTATGAAATCACATGACAATTTGAACTTCTACTTTTCTGCATGTGCCTTACAGATCTTTTTTGCAGGAAATCTGCTCGAAGAAGAATTCCGGTTTGAAAAGAACGACAGGATGTCGCAAATATGCTGTCGGATGCTTTCCTCTTGTTAGTACCTGTTGTCCTGTATCACTTTACTTGCATACATACCTGGTTCATTATGTGACAGCAGTATGCATGATAGCTTGCTTATCAATTGTTCGCTCCAAATCATCTGATCTGTATGAATGGTTACATTAGTGTAGAATATATCCAATGCCAATGTTTTTTAGCTCCGCATTGTTCTTGTAAGTACATGCTATCCTTTATCAGTGTACTTATAATGACAGGTAGTTGTTCATGTACCATCACTCTGCAGCTTATTTTCCTTTGCCCTCCATTTTCTACACATCAGATCTATAGTTACTCTTACCATAAGGTTGGTACTGAAGAAGTTTAGTTGTGCATTGCTCTTGGCTGTACCTTTTGCCTGTATCGCTGCACTTACATTTATAGCAACTTGGTTATGTCGCATCACTCTTCTTCTTAACTTAAATATTCTCCATTTTTTCGTATATTAACCCATCTATATTTACTCTTAACAAAATGT